>NW_025535564.1:0-67500 GCF_020615455.1 Coregonus clupeaformis
CACATCATCCTCAACATTATCATCATTGAATGTATTGACCTGTATAGATGCAGTAATCAGTATATCATCATTGAATGTATTGACCTGTATAGATGCAGTAATCACAATATCAGTTAATGTATTATGTGTTAACATATCAATATATCCTAACTCACTGTTTCTGTTTCTCACTGTTCGGACTTGGGTTACAGGGAAATAGCTGTCTGTTTGTTGACTAAACCTGTTTTTCTGTGGAGTCATGGAAGGCGTGTTTTCTTCCCGTTGTCCATTGTCTGAGTCTGAGTCTTTTTACAAAAATAATAATCATAAAATTGTTTTTAACATAGTCATTAAAAGTTATATCTATAATAAAACAGGCCATATCCATAAAGAGCATGTTCTTCAATCCAGTCCTTTTCAGACCAATCGTTCTCCTCGGTCAAAGGTGAAGCCATTCTGTCAACTTGAACTATGTGTCTGTGGAGCCGCGCTGGACTTTGAAATAGTGTCGGTGCTCTATTATATACTGAACGCCTCGGGGGGGTTTGGAGGCGTGTCTAGGTATGACAATCCCTCTGTTCTTGGGTTGGTTTGAGTTTCGTCTATGTCAAAGCCTGCTGTACAGAAAGAGAGGAGAACGTCGTTTTCACAATCATTCAAGCAGTCATTCAACGGAGGAGTCCATAATGCCTGGGTTGAACGCTGTACACGCTTCTACATGGAGAGTCAGCTGTAAACACAAGATTAGGTTTTTAAAACATAGTACACCTTTTGTTTATTGCTTATTATATGAAGATTATTACTAATTTAAATGTTGACTCACGTCTAAATTATATTGATGGCGAGTGACTGAGTAAAGATACAGCTTCTGTCTGTTGTTCCTCTAACTCGTTATCCTCTATAACAATCACTTCTGTTTGTGGTGTTGCTTCTTGATCCACATCAATGACTTTGGGTACCTCCTGCATAAATGTAGGGTAACCTGTAGAATTTACATTATATTACAATATACATGTTTTACTTAAAAATACAGATATTTTACATAAAATACAATATAGTAATAATATTAATTAATATAAAGGTTCAGAACTCCATAAGTTCACTATAAAAAATTCCCAACTGTTTCACATTTTTCAAACAGTTCAAACTTTAAGTTCAACTAGGTCAGTACACGACACATCAATCACCAGGCCATTACTTTTTATTTCAAACATGTACTTTACTTCAAAGAAACAGCTGCACTATCAAGTTACATAAGCACACCCTAAATAGTGAAGAGAACGTCCGGACAGGATGTCCTTAAAAGGTCATAAACACAGGACACAGGAAAACTCACCAATCACTTTTTGACAGCAACCGTCTACTATATTCTCTCTCACAGGAGTCTGTGAAACAAGACAGTTGGAGATTGAAACATTGTATGTGTATTCCCTTCCCCCAACTGCTCTGTTCACTCAGACAAACAAACCAGACTGCAGTTTCCCACGCAAGAATTGACTTCAAATCCTAAATTACTTGATATCTTTCAGAAATACATAATTCCCCCCCTCATAATTCCATAGGTCTATAGGAGTGTCCCAGGTTTTCATTACAACCATTTCTAGTGCATATTGTATATGGTTTCAATATCTTACTATCAGATTTGATAAATAACAGATTATAACATGAAAAGCTCAGTGTTGATTTTAAATATAAACATTAACATTCCACAAAAAAGGGTGTGTAAAACAGTATGTTGGCTTGGCTGATAAAAAGGGTAGATTGAATTTCTCTTGGCAGTTGTGGCTCCCAGGTCTACAGCCAATCAAGGACTAGCTACCCATCCCCCACTGCTGCTCTCACCCCCCACCCCCCCACCCCATCCCCTGACATGCTGGACTCTCAGGTTCTGTTCAATAAAGTGCAGCACAGCACAGTACAGTACAACTTTATTAGTCCATGTTACAGGGAACAAAGGGAATTTGTCTTTCTGAAGGGGTTGGTCACAGATCTGCCAGTTCAGATCAAATCCCACGTTTTGTTGTCTGGCTCAGGACTCAAACCAATGACCTTTCAGTTACTGGACTAATTCTCTAACTTCCACCTCCTAACACTTCTAGCATGGGCTTCCTAGGCAAAGTTCCTTTTACACTATCCCATGTGTGTAGAAAACATGAGTCTGTCTCATGATCTGGTAATGAGGTAGTCCTGCCTTCAACTTCAAAATCAGTGTCACCCTCAGGTCAAGAGGGCATTACCTCTTGGTCTAATGGTCAAGAAACTGGTTTTTCCCATGGGACACCTGGGTACAGATCCCGCCCATGAAATGTGCACACCTCTCCCAAGGCACCATTCCACTGCTTCCACCAATGTAGTGTTTTTTAGCAAACAGCAATGGTGTAATGCCCCATTCGTCTCAAACCCGGGTCTCCCAAACAAGTATATTGTAGTGAATTCAGGGGGTAGCCCCAAACAGGTTTTGAACCTGGGTCCATCAACTGTCAAGCCAACACTTCAAGCGCTAACCCAAGAGGTCCGAACCTCTCGATGATGTCGCTAGGTGTCAAATCAAATCAAATCAAATCAAATCAAATTTTATTGGTCACATGCGCCGAATACAACAGGTGCAGACATTACAGTGAAATGCTTACTTACAGCCCTTAACCAACAGTGCATTTATTTTAAACAAAAAAGTAAGAATAAAAACAACAACAAAAAAAGTGTTGAGAAAAAAAAGAGCAGAAGTAAAATAAAGTGACAGTAGGGAGGCTATATATACAGTAAAATAGTGACAGTAGGGAGGCTATATATACAGTAAAATAAAGTGACAGTAGGGAGGCTATATATACAGGGGGGTACCGTTGCATAGTCAATGTGCGGGGGCACCGGCTAGTTGAGGTAGTTGAGGTAATATGTACATGTGGGTAGAGTTAAAGTGACTATGCATAAATACTTAACAGAGTAGCAGCAGCGTAAAAGGGTGGGGTGGGGGGGGCAGTGCAAATAGTCCAGGTAGCCATGATTAGCTGTTCAGGAGTCTTATGGCTTGGGGGTAGAAGCTGTTGAGAAGTCTTTTGGACCTAGACTTGGCACTCCGGTACCGCTTGCCGTGCGGTAGCAGAGAGAACAGTCTATGACTAGGGTGGCTGGAGTCTTTGACAATTTTGAGGGCCTTCCTCTGACACCGCCTGGTATAGAGGTCCTGGATGGCAGGGAGCTTTGCCCCAGTGATGTACTGGGCCGTACGCACTACCCTCTGTAGTGCCTTGCGGTCAGAGGCCAAGCAGTTGCCATACCAGGCGGTGATGCAACCAGTCAGGATGCTCTCGATGGTGCAGCTGTAGAATCTTTTGAGGATCTGAGGACCCATGCCAAATCTTTTTAGTCTCCTGAGGGGGAATAGGCTTTGTCGTGCCCTCTTCACGACTGTCTTGGTGTGTTTGGACCATGATAGTTCGTTGGTGATGTGGACACCAAGGAACTTGAAGCTCTCAACCTGTTCCACTACAGCCCCGTCGATGAGAATGGGGGCGTGCTCAGTCCTCTTTTTTTTTCCTGTAGTCCACAATCATCTCCTTTGTCTTGGTCACGTTGAGGGAGAGGTTGTTGTCCTGGCACCACACGGCCAGATCTCTGACCTCCTCCCTATAGGCTGTCTCATCGTTGTCGGTGATCAGGCCTACCACTGTTGTGTCGTCGGCAAACTTAATGATGGTGTTGGAGTCGTGCCTGGCCATGCAGTCATGGGTGAACAGAGAGTACAGGAGGGGGACTGAGCACGCACCCCTGAGGGGCCCCCGTGTTGAGGATCAGTGTGGCAGATGTGTTGTTACCTACCCTTACCACCTGGGGGCGGCCCGTCAGGAAGTCCAGGATCCAGTTGCAGAGGGAGGTGTTTAGTCCCAGGATCCTTAGCTTAGTGATGAGCTTAGAGGGCACTATGGTGTTGAATGCTGAGCTGTAGTCAATGAATAGCATTCTCACGTAGGTGTTCCTCTTGTCCAGGTGGGAAAGGGCAGTGTGGAGTGCGATAGAGATTGCATCATCTGTGGATCTGTTGGGGCGGTATGCAAATTGGAGTGGGTCTAGGGTTTCTGGGATTATGCTGTTGATGTGAGCCATGACCAGTCTTTCAAAGCACTTCATGGCTACAGACGTCAGTGCTACGGGTCGGTAGTCATTTAGGCAGGTTATCTTAGAGTTCTTGGGCACGGGGACTATGGTGGTCTGCTTGAAACATGTTGGTATTACAGACTCAGTCAGGGACATGTTGAAAATGTCAGTGAAGACACATGCCAGTTGGTCAGCACATGCTCGGAGTACACGTCCTGGTAATCCGTCTGGCCCTGCGGCCTTGTGAATGTTGACGTGCTTAAAAGTCTTACTCACATCGGCTACGGAGAGCGTGATCACATAGTCGTCCGGAACAGCTGGTGCTCTCATGCATGCTTCAGTGTTGCTTACCTCAAGCGAGCATAGAAGTGGTTTAGCTCGTCTGGTAGGCTTGTGTCACTGGGCAGCTCGCGGCTGTGCTTCCCTTTGTAGTCTGTAATAGTTTTCAAGCCCTGCCACATCCGACGAGCGTCAGAGCCAGTGTAGTATGATTCAATCTTAGACCTGTATTGACTCTTTGCCTGTTTGATGGTTCGTCGGAGGTCATAGCGGGATTTCTTATAAGCGTCCGGGTTAGAGTCCCGTTCCTTGAAAGCGGCAGCTCTACCCTTTAGCTCAGTGCGGATGTTTCCTGTAATCCATGGCTTCTGGTTGGGGAATGTACGTACGGTCACTGTGGGGACAACATCATCGATGCACTTATTGATGAAGCCAGTGACTGATGTGGTGTACTCCTCAATGCTGTCTGAAGAATCCCGGAACATGTTCCAGTCTGTGCTAGCAAAACAGTCCTGTAGCTTAGCATCTGCGTCATCTGACCACTTTTTTATTAGCCGAATCACTGGTGCTTCCTGCTTCAGTTTTTGCTTATAAGCAGGAATCAGGAGGATAGAGTTATGGTCAGATTTGCCAAATGGGGGGCGAGGGAGGTGTTGGATTAAGGTCGCTACATTACCCCCTTCCTTGGGGAGAGCATGCCCCCACACTTCTTTATAGCAAGTCTCTCATGTGTACACGCCTCTTTGATGGCCTCACAGGCACTATCCCACTTCTGACACCAATGTAACAAATTAAGGGATAGCTCCAACCGGGACTCGAACCCAGGTCCAGCGACTATCAAGCCAACAGCTTATCCATTACACCAAGAGATCAGAAGGTGGTAATTGGTAGGTGTTGGGTTCAGCTTGCTACAGTATATACTTATATAGGGCAATGTGTGATCTGGGAGCGGCAGCACTACCACTAGTGCTCTTGACACAGCCTAACACAATCTTTACCTTCTGAACCTTAAAAACGGACCTAAAGTCAGATACATTTAGACAAACCACCATGTGAGCAGCAAGTGTAGGGTTAATGGAGTGAAGTGGGGGATGGGTAGGACCACCAGTATCAACTATATGTCTATGAATGCATTACTATTAATGCAGTACTAAAACGGATGGATGTTCTTCATCAACACCATCTCACCTGTGAAACTAGATATCAGCAATCAATCAACAAGACCAATGAAATGGAGCAAATGAAGACATTAGAACTGCTAAAGGTCAGATATTATATTCTGACACCAATTTCCTACTGGTAGATTTTGTACATGATCTGTCAATCCTGAGAGCAACGCTCTCTCTCCTCCTCTTCCCCCATCTCTCTTTGTTGGGGTGAAGTTTCCCCTAGATACAGATCTAGGATCAGCTTCCCCTCCCCCAAACCTAACAAGGATCATTAGTGGGGGGGAATTTAAACCTGATCTAAAGTCAGTGTCTATTTGGGAAACTTGTCCCCTCCCCCACAACTCTACATGTGGATGCGGCTTCCTCCATCTCACCATGTTCACAAAGAAAACGGCAGTGTATTTCAGCTGTAAGAATTTTGAAGTTACTAGCTATATTATTTGAATTGAATTGACCTAGCTTCATTATTATTCAACCAGTAGAGAGGCCTCTGTGTAGTTGGAGAAAAATACTCTTTACCCCCAGGTCTCCTTGAGATGACCAGTAGAGGTCTGTTAGTTGGAGAAAAATACTCTTTACCCCAGGTCTCCTTGAGATGACCAGTAGAGGCCTCTGTGTAGTTGGAGAAAAATACTCTTTACAGATGTTCTTTGGGTTTAGTCCCAGGTAAGTTAAGTGATTATGCACCACTATAAATGGTATCCTCTCTAGCTCACTTGTTGTAAAATTATCTGAGATACACATGATGTCACTTTTTCCCCAATTTATTGAATTTCCAGATAGTTTGCCAAATGAATTGATGAAGTCTAGTAGGTTAGGGACAGAGGCTACTGGGTCTGAGAGGTATAAAAGCACATCGTCTGCATATAACGAAATGATGCTTTCTATGTTTCCTAATTTAAGACCTTGGATATTAGGATGATCCCTTATTTGTATCGCCAGGGGTTCAAGGGAGACAGCGAAGAGCAGAGGACTGAGTGGGCAACCCTGCTGGACAGATCTAGGTAGTTCAAAGGGACTGGATTTGTCTCTGCTGGTCAGAATAGAGGATGTTGGGCAGGCGTAGAGCGTTTTGACCCAGGTGATAAATGAGTCTCCAAATCCAAATCTAATGAGTGCTTGGAACATGTATGACCATTCTATTTGGTAAAATGCTTTTTGAGCATCTAGCGATATAATAGCCTCCTTGGAGCCTTTCCCATGATTTGCATATAGAATGTTAAGCAGCCTGCGCACATTAGAGAAGGAGAACCTGCCGGGGATAACCCCTGTCTGATCTGGGGGAATAATGGTTCTTACATGTTTGTTCAACCTAGTAGCAAGCACTTTGGTGATATTTTTTAAAATCGAAATTAAGCAATGCTATTGGTCTATAATTTGCAGGATCTGTTACCTCTGCCTTTTTTTAAACAGAACTCAAATATTGGCTTCATACAATGATTTCAGAAAAAAATTATATTTTCTGTTGAATCAGTGATCATCCTGAGTAAGAGGGGAGCGAGAGCTTCAATGAATGTTTTGTAAAATTCACAGCCAAAACCATCCGGGCCTGCAGCCTTTCCAGGTGGGAAAGCTTTTATTGCCTGGATTATTTCCTCTGTTGTAAAATTGAGTTCAATTCTGTTTTTGGCGCTATCATCAAGTTTTGTCAGTCTGATGGAGTCAAAGAAGGCTGCTACATCAGAACTAGATGCATCGGATCTGGAAGAATAGAACTCTGAGTCAAATTCTTTGAAGCAGTTGTTTATCTCTTTAGGATCTGTCAGCAAGATGGCCGCCTTAGACTTTTATGGATTGCTCTATTTGCCTGTGAACCCTTTAGTTGTCTAGCCAGCAACCTTTCCGGTTTGTACCCTCGTTCAAATTCTTTTTGTCTCAGCTTTAGTAGGAGGTTACTGACCTAAGAACCAATAATATAATTGTATTCATATTTTAATTTCAAAATATTGTTTTATTCAACCTGAGAGAGTGAAGTTCTGTATGTCTCCTCCAAAGCTGGGAGTTTTTTCTCTATGTCCTCCAGTCACATGCCATTCCCTTTTGTTTTATGGCAGACTCATATGAAATAATATGACCTCTCATAACCACTTGAAAAGGTTCCTATAGTGTAGAATCAGATACCACTCCTGTGTCATTAGTCTTGAGGAACTCATTCAACTTGGCCGTCACGCAGTCAATGAATGCTTGGTCTGTGAGCAAGGAGGGGTTAAAACGCCACCTGTAATTCTGTTTTGGTAAAGAAAGATTGAGGGACAACATAATTGGCCTGTGGTCACTTATTAAGACGCCATGGTATTTGGAATGGAGCACATTGGGGATCAATTTGGAATCTATTAGGAAGTAGTGGATTGTAGAATAAGACTTGTGAACATGAGATGAATGAGTAGTCTGTCTGTGGGATGTTGCAGTCTCCAGATGTCCACTAGATTCCTGGATTAGATTAGATTATTAAGAGATGAATGAGTAGTCTGTCTGTGGGATGTTGCAGTCTCCAGATGTCCACTAGATTCATGGATTAGATTAGATTATTAAGAGATGAATGAGTAGTCTGTCTGTGGGATGTTCCAGTCTCCAGATGTCCACTAGATTCCTGGATTAGATTAGATTATTAAGAGATGAATGAGTAGTCTGTCTGTGGGATGTTGCAGTCTCCAGATGTCCACTAGATTCCTGGATTAGATTAGATTATTAAGAGATGAATGAGTAGTCTGTCTGTGGGATGTTGCAGTCTCCAGATGTCCACTAGATTCCTGGATTAGATTAGATTATTAAGAGATGAATGAGTAGTCTGTCTGTGGGATGTTGCAGTCTCCAGATGTCCACTAGATTCCTGGATTAGATTAGATTATTAAGAGATGAATGAGTAGTCTGTCTGTGGGATGTTGCAGTCTCCAGATGTCCACTAGATTCCTGGATTAGATTAGATTATTAAGAGATGAATGAGTAGTCTGTCTGTGGGATGCTGCAGTCTCCAGATGTCCACTAGATTCCTGGATTAGATGAGATTATTAAGAGATGAATGAGTAGTCTGTCTGTGGGATGTCTCTACAAGGTGTCTCTACAAGGTGTTGAAAGCGTTCCACAGGGATGCTGGCCCATGTTGACGCCAATTCTTCCCACAGTTTTGTCAAGTTGGCTGGATGTCCTTTGTGTGGTGTACCATGAGCGTGAAAAACCCAGCAGCGTTGCAGTTCTTGACACAAACCGGTGTGCCTGGCACCTACTACAATACCCCGTTGAAAGGCACTTCAATATTTTGTCTTGCCCATTCACCCTCTGAATGGCACACATACACAATCCATGTCTCAATTGTCTCCAGGCTTAAACATCCTTCTTTAAACTGTCCCGTCCCCTTCATCTACAAGTGACATCAATAAGGGATCATAGCTTTCACCTGGATTCACCTGGTCGGTCTGTCATGGAAAGAGCAGGTGTCCTTAATGTTTTGTCCACATAGTGTAAATTGCACAATAATGATCCATTGATGGATTTTCTTATGTAGTCTATTGTTTTCTCTGTATTGAACCTGCCTGCCACCCGCCCGCCTGGGGACTGTGGGTTATGAGACAACCCCCGCATCACTAGCTTGCGTGTTCTGCAGCCTTGTAGAGATAGGGAGGGGATGACTGGGAGGCAGGTTGCCATTTATTGTCATGAATCTTGCCCTGGAGGCAGTTCTGCAAAGTGGTCACTAGCTGGCACAGGCATAAAGTAATAATATCTGATTTTAATGCTAACCTTAACCTCACTGCTAATCCTTACCTTAAATTAAGACCATAAAACACAATAATTTTCCACAAATGTTTACGATATATTCAAATTTTGACTATGCAGCTGGCATATCTAGAGGAAATCGCGCAGTTCTGCCTCCAGGGCAAAATTCATGACAAAAGTCAACCTGTGACTGGGAGAGGACAATGTAAAATCGATAACGACATTGTTTTCACAATTAACATGCTTTTTCTTGTTTAAAGTATGTTTTATTATGAAAAGTACAATATATCCATGTACAATTGTACAATTATGGAGCATATGTCCATACACAATTGTACAATTAGTTTTTCAACAAAAAATACATACAAAACATTATCACATTGGTATTTTAACAGTGTTATTGTAAGAGTTTAAATGTTAACTGAGGATACATCTAAAACAGTATAAAACAAGTACAGTATGTTCTGAGTATGTTACTTTAACGTCACACTATAACTTCATGGGAGTCTTGTGGAAAGACTACATGTTGTTTTGGGTGGATTCATCAACATTTGCAGAATATTCCTGTAATGTCAGATGGCATCTTGTCAGACGGCAACAGCCTAGTCGGCTGCAGACACTCATAAGGAGTTCAAGTAGTTTATTTGCCATTTGCAGGTATTAAAAGTAATACATACATTGTAATTCCTTGTTGGAGCTCATATAGGACAGTACATACCAGTGGAGGCTGCTGAGGGGAGGACGGCTCATAATAATGGCTGGAATGGAGCCAATGAAATGGCATCAAACACATGGAAACCATGGAAACCATGTATTTGATGTATTTGATACCATTCCACTCAATCCGCTCCAGCCATTACAAGCCTGTCCTCCCCAACTAAGGTCCCACCAACCTCCTGTGGTACGTACACACAAACAGTAAAATATATCATAAGAACATCAATAAAACATGCAAAGTGGTAAAAGATCATAAAAGGAAAAAAATGTTCAGTCATGTTCTAAAAGTCTGATGAAAACAGTTTAGGTTGCTTGATTTAACAGGCAGATAGAACTGGGATAGAAGCTGTTCTGGAACCTGGGATCCAGAAACTGCCTAGCAACCACTGGTCCTCACTAGACTGGTGCCCTGCATGTCTATTTGTTCATTGGAGTTTATCAGGTTTTGAAGTGATGTCTGTGTTTGTTGGACACTTAGTGCTGGAATGAGGAGTCTGTTTGTTCCCAATTGTATCAGAAATGATGGTCCTCATTTGAAGGTCCTGAGTCAAGGTCCTCACTATTATAGGAAGATGTGTGAGTGTGTGTCCAGTGTGTGTGTATCCAGAGTGTGTGTGTGTCCAGTGTGTGTGTGTGTGTCCAATATGTGTGTGTGTGTCCAGTGTGTGTGTGTGTGTCCAGTGTGTGTCTAGTGTTTGTGTGTCCAGTGTGTGTGTCTCCTGTGTGTGTCCATTGTGTGTGTGTGTGTGTGTGTCCAGCATGTATATATACTGTAGCTATAGCCAACCACTGAAAGTTATCCTGCTCCCAAATATATATATATATACTGTAGCTATAGCCAACCACTGAAAGTTATCCTGCTCCCAAATATATATATATACTGTAGCTATAGCCAACCACTGAACGTTATCCTGCTCCCAAATATATATGCTGTAGCTCTAGCCAACCACTGAACGTTATCCTGCTCCCAAATATATATACTGTAGCTATAGCCAACCACTGAACGTTATCCTGCTCCCAAATAAATATACTGTAGCTATAGCCAACCACTGAACGTTATCCTGCTCCCAAATAAATATACTGTAGCTATAGCCAACCACTGAACGTTATCCTGCTCCCAAATATATATGCTGTAGCTCTAGCCAACCACTGAACGTTATCCTGCTCCCAAATATATATACTGTAGCTATAGCCAACCACTGAACGTTATCCTGCTCCCAAATATATATACTGTAGCTATAGCCAACCACTGAACGTTATCCTGCTCCCTAATATATATACTGTAGCTAAAGCCAACCACTGAACGTTATCCTGCTCCCAAATATATATACTGTAGCTATAGCCAACCACTGAACGTTATCCTGCTCCCAAATATATATACTGTAGCTATAGCCAACCACTGAACGTTATCCTGCTCCCTAACATATATATACTGTAGCTATAGCCAAACACTGAACGTTATCCTGCTCCCATATATATATACTGTAGCTATAGCCAACCACTGAACGTTATCCTGCTCCCATATATATATATATACTGTAGCTATAGCCAACCACTGAATGTTATCCTGCTCCCATATATATATATACTGTAGCTATAGCCAACCACTGAACGTTATCCTGCTCCCATATATATATACTGTAGCTATAGCCAACCACTGAATGTTATCCTGCTCCCATATATATATATACTGTAGCTATAGCCAACCACTGAACGTTATCCTGCTCCCAAATATATATGCTGTAGCTCTAGCCAACCACTGAACGTTATCCTGCTCCCAAATATATATATATACTGTAGCTATAGCCAACCACTGAACGTTATCCTGCTCCCAAATAAATATACTGTAGCTATAGCCAACCACTGAACGTTATCCTGCTCCCAAATATATATACTGTAGCTATAGCCAACCATCGCAGTTGATATGGTCAGTAGTGACTTTGCCACATGATAGGTAAACAAACAAACAGTCAAGTAGCCTACAAGCGGAGTATGAAAAATGTCTGCACTCACTAAAAACAAGCGGATTCAGCAACACGGACACCGATGGAAATTCTTGCGATTTGACAGTTCCCAAAGGACATGAACTGGTTGAATCAACATTGTTTCTACTTTATAGGACAAGGCTTAATCAGTTTTATGGGAAACCAGCCAATAGTGTACAGCCATAATATAAATGTTTAATGTCTGTTTCCACTAGATTGCGTTACTGACTGACCAGACTGTCTGACCTGCACTGCCTCCTCCTGACTGATATCTAACCAGCCCAGAGGCTTGAAGAGACATTAGACTGTCTGACTGATATCTAACCAGCCCAGAGGCTTGAAGAGACATTAGACTGTCTGACTGATATCTAACCAGCCCAGAGGCTTGAAGAGACATTAGACTGTCTGACTGATATCTAACCAGCCCAGAGGCTTGAAGAGACATTAGACTGTCTGACTGATATCTAACCAGCCCAGAGGCTTGAAGAGACATTAGACTGTCTGACTGATATCTAACCAGCCCAGAGGCTTGAAGAGACATTAGACTGTCTGACTGATATCTAACCAGCCCAGAGGCTTGAAGAGACATTAGACTGTCTGACTGATATCTAACCAGCCCAGAGGCTTGAAGAGACATTAGACTGTCTGACTGATATCTAACCAGCCCAGAGGCTTGAAGAGACATTATACTGTCTGACTGATATCTAACCAGCCCAGAGGCTTGAAGAGACATTAGACTGTCTGACTGATATCTAACCAGCCCAGAGGCTTGAAGAGACATTAGACTGTCTGACTGATATCTAACCAGCCCAGAGGCTTGAAGAGACATTAGACTGTTTGACTGATATCTAACCAGCCCAGAGGCTTGAAGATACATTAGACTGTCTGACTGATATCTAACCATCCCAGAGGCTTGAAGAGACATTAGACTGTCTGACCTGCACTGCCTCCTCCTGACTGATATCTAACCAGCCCAGAGGCTTGAAGAGACATTAGACTGTCTGACTGATATCTAACCAGCCCAGAGGCTTGAAGAGACATTAGACTGTCTGACTGATATCTAACCAGCCCAGAGGCTTGAAGAGACATTAGACTGTCTGACTGATATCTAACCAGCCCAGAGGCTTGAAGAGACATTAGACTGTCTGACTGATATCTAACCAGCCCAGAGGCTTGAAGAGATATTAGACTGTCTGACTGATATCTAACCAGCCCAGAGGCTTGAAGAGACATTAGACTGTCTGACTGATATCTAACCAGCCCAGAGGCTTGAAGAGACATTAGACTGTCTGACTGATATCTAACCAGCCCAGAGGCTTGAAGAGACATTAGACTGTCTGACTGATATCTAACCAGCCCAGAGGCTTGAAGAGACATTAGACTGTTTGAGCTACACTGCCTCCTCCTGTGAGAGCCACGTCAGGCGACACTACACCGTCCCAACAATGCAAACACACATCCTGGTCGAGGTCACTGGAGACGGGGGGACACAAAGGCCACCATGGCAACGCTGGAAAGACAAAGATAACTCAAGGTAATTTTCTGTTATTTAACGTTCCTGAATGCCATTGACAATACCCCAATTTGATAAATACTCCTATTTGATAAACCATTTCTTTGTATTTCAGTTAGAGAAACTAAACTGTGAATTGTGTGTGTCATGCTTAGGAAAGTTACACTGAGGAGGAGGAGGAGGAGGAGGAGGAGGAGGAGGAACGGGGGAGCTTCTGTAAAAAGATGAAGATGCAAGTTATTAAAGTGGAAGAAGATTCTGCTGAGGAGAATTCTGACAAACTATTGAGGAGGATATATGAGCTAGAGCAATATAACAGAAACATCGATATAGACTTGAAGCAGGAGAACTCTGAATTAAAGAAAACTTCTAAGGACTTGAAGCAGAAGAACTCTGAGCTAGAGAACACTTATGAAGACTTGAAGCAGAAGAACTCTGAACTAGAGAAAGACTTGGAGCAGAAGAATCAACAGGAAAAGTCATGTTCTATAAATTAAGCTCAGACTACACTAAAAGAAGGCGCTACCTAGAACCATAATGGTTCTTCAATTATCTTCGTAGGAGAACCCTCTGAAAATAAACATTTTTTGTTACAAGTGGAACCCTTTCACCACTAAAAGGTTCTAAGTAGAACCTTTTTCACCACCCAAGGGTTCTACCTGAAACAAAAAAAGGTTTTTCCTATGGGGACAAACGAAGAACCCCTTTGCGTGTAGTATCAAAATAACTATAAATGGGAATTCTCTTCTTGGAGATTAGTGTCAGAATCTGGGCACTAAACTCGCTGTTTTTGTGTTTTAATCACTGTTTATATCCATTTCTACTCAGAACAGACTAATAATACCCACCCAGTCCTGTAGATGAATACCTCTCTGAGTGGTTTTACAGTGTCTCAGTCCTGTAGATGAATACCTCTCTGAGTGGTTTTACAGTGTCCCAGTCCTGTAGATGAATACCTCTCTGAGTGGTTTTACAGTGTCTCAGTCCTGTAGATGAATACCTCTCTGAGTGGTTCTACAGTGTCTCAGTCCTGTAGATGAATACCTCTCTGAGTGGTTTAACAGTGTCTCAGTCCTGTAGATGAATACCTCTCTCTGAGTGGTTTTACAGTGTCTCAGTCCTGTAGATGAATACCTCTCTGAGTGGTTTAACAGTGTCTCAGTCCTGTAGATGAATACCTCTCTCTGAGTGGTTCTACAGTGTCTCAGTCCTGTAGATGAATACCTCTCTGAGTGGTTCTACAGTGTCCCAGTCCTGTAAAACTGGGGGGGGTGAATAGTTATGCATGCTCAAGTTTTCAGTTTTTTTGTCTTATTTCTTGTTTGTTTCACAATAAAAAATATTTTTCATCTTCAAAGTGGTAGGCATGTTGTGTAAATCAATTGATACAAACCCCCAAAAAATCAATTTTAATTCCAGGTTGTAAGGCAACAAAATAGGAAAAATGCCAAGGGGAGTGAATACTTTCGCAAACCACTTATATATATATATATACATTTATAATTAAAATTAATATGTTTTTTTAACTGATTGAACAAACATTTTTTTTTTTACTTTTATTTGTGGTGTGGTTTTCATATCAGCCCTTTTGAGCTTCCCATCCTCACCTGAACACCGTTTTTACCTGTTTATTTATCTGCAGTGTTTTGTCTTTCACTTCTTTTCTTTGGTGTGAATAAAACCTAAAACCTAATTGAGAAATGGTTTCACTTGCAATGACTTGTTATGTTTAAACCGTGATTTAAACTGAGACTCAGTGATATGACCTGTAAGGCTGTGTGTCTGCCTGTATTCATATATGGACCTGATTTCCATTCAGACTGCTTTGTCCAGCCAAGTGGCACTTTGTGGGATATATTGAATGTAATGGAGTTGAAGTTGTGTTCCCAGCAGTCCACAGGATGGCGCCAGAGCAGCATAACTGGACTGGTGAGACATGAGTAATATACCTGGGAAATCCACTATATATACAAAAGTATGTGGACAACCCTTCAAATTAGTGGATTCGGCTATTTCAGCCAAACCCGTTGCTGACAGGTGTATGAAATCGAGCACACAGCCATGCAATCTCCATAGACAAACATTGGCAGTAGAATGGTCTTACTGAAGTGCTCATTGACTTTCAACATGGCACCGTCATAGAATGCCACCTTTCCAACAAGTCACATTTCTGCCCTGCTAGAGCTGCCCCGGTCAACTGTAAGTGCTTTTATTGTGAAGTGGAAACGTCTAGGTGCAACAACGGCTCAGCCGTGAAGTTGTAGGCCACACAAGCTCACAGAACGGGACCGCTTAGTGTCTATGGAGATTGCATGGCTGTGTGCTCGATTTTTAGAGACAAATAAGAATTAAAGAGAGAGAGACAAACAAGCATTAAAGAGAGAGAGACAAACAAGCATTAAAGAGAGAGAGATAAACAAGCATTAAAGAGAGAGAGACAAATAAGCAGGCTATGTGCGCAAAGCCCACAATTATGCTCCTTTCAATGATTATTTCCAGCTCTATGTTGGACAATTATATCGAAATTAATTCACTAACTGAATCCCAAGGTGGAATGTACAAGAAATTGATCAACTCTGAAAAATCAAGTGAATAAATGGAAGCATTCGCTTTGGCTCTACTGGTGCCCAGAGCGGATGGATGTTGCATTGATGTTACAAGTCATTATGCACTTAGCGATCTGCCCTCTCTGTCCGCCCATGGGTCAAAGTGAGCTGCCCCACATGAGATTGCGTGCAGTACAACAAAACTGTAGACTATTTAAATCAAATCAAATCAAATCTTATTTGCCACATGCGCCGAATACAACAGGCATTACAGTGAAATGCTTACTTACAAGCCCTTAACCAACAATGCATTTTTGAAAGTTTTTTTGTTGTTGGAGTGTTAAGTAAAAAAAATAAAAGCAAATAACTAAAGAGCAGCAATAAAATAAAATAACAGTAGTTAGGCTATATACAGGGGGGTACCGGTGCAGAGTCAATGTGCGGGGGCACCGGCTAGTCGAGGTAATTGAGGTAATATGTACATGTGGGTAGAGTTAAAGTGACTATGCATAAATAATAAACAGAGTAGCAGCAGCGTAAAAGAGGGGGGTGGGGGGCAGTGCAAATAGTCTGGGTAGCCATGATTAGCTGTTCAGTAGTCTTATGGCTTGGGGGTAGAAGCTGTTGAGAAGCCTTTTGGTCCTAGACTTGGCGCTCCGGTACCGCTTGCCGTGTGGTAGCAGAGAGAACAGTCTATGACTAGGGTGGCTGGAGACTTTGACAATTTTGAGGGCCTTCCTCTGACACCGCCTGGTATAGAGGTCCTGGATGGCAGGAAGCTTGGCCCCAGTGATGTACTGGGCCGTACACATTACCCTCTGTAGTGCCTTGGGGTCGGAGGCCGAGCAGTTGCCATACCAGATGGTGATGTAACCAGTCAGGATGCTCTCGATGGTGCAGCTGTAGAACTTTTTTGAGGATCTGAGGACCCATGCCAAATCTTTTCAGTCTCCTGAGGGGGAATAGGCTTTGTCGTGCCCTCTTCACGACTGTCTTGGTGTGTTTGGACCATGATAGTTCTTTGGTGATGTGGACACCAAGGAACTTGAAGCTCTCAACCTGTTCCACTACAGCCCTGTCGAATGGAATGGGGGCGTGCTCAGTCCTCTTTTTTTCCCTGTAGTCCACAATCATCTCCTTTATCTTGATCACGTTGAGGGAGAGGTTGTTATCCTGGCACCACACGGCCAGGTCTCGGACCTCCTCCCTATAGGCTGTCTCATCGCTGTCGGTGATCAGGCCTACCACTGTTGTGTCGTCAGCAAACTTAATGATGGTGTTGGAGTCGTGCCTGGCCATGCAGTCATGGGTGAACAGGGAGTACAGGAGGGGACTGAGCACGCACCCCTGAGGGGCCCCCGTGTTGAGGATCAGCATGGCAGATGTGTTGTTACGTGCACTTACCACCTGTAGGCAGCCCGTCAGGAAGTCTAGGATCCAGTTGCAGAGGGAGGTTTTTAGTCCCAGGATCCTTAGCTTAGTGATGAGCTTTGAGGGCACTATGGTGTTGAACGCTGAGCTGTAGTCAATGAACAGCATTCTCACGTAGGTGTTCCTCTTGTCCAGGTGGGAAAGGGCAGTGTGGAGTGCAATAGAGATTGCATCATCTGTGGATCTGTTGGGGCGGTATGCAAATTGGAGTGGGTCTAGGGTTTCTGGGATAATGGTGTTGATGTGAGCCATGACCAGCCTTTCAAAGCACTTCATGGCTACTGACGTGAGTGCTACGGGTCGGTAGTCATTTAGGCAGGTTATCTTAGTGTCCTTGGGCACAGGGACTATGGTGGTCTGCTTGAAACATGTTGGTATTACAGACTCAGTCAGGGACATGTTGAAAATGCCAATGAAGACACTTGCCAGTTGGTTAGCACATGCTCGGATTACACGTCCTAGTAATCCGTCTGGCCCTGCGGCCTTGTGAATGTTGACCTGCTTAAAAGTCTTACTCACATCGGTTACAGAGAGCGTGATCACATAGTCATCCGGAACAGCTGGTGCGCTCATGCATGCTTCAGTGTTGCTTGCCTCGAAGCGAATATAGAAGTGATTTAGCTCATCTGGTAGGCTTTTGTCACTGGGAAGCTCGTGGTTGTGCTTCCCTTTGTAGTCTGTAATAGTTTTCAAGCCCTGCCACATCCGACGAGTGTCAGAGCCGGTGTAGTACGATTCAATCTTAGTCCGGTATTGACTCTTTGCCTGTTTGATGGTTCGTCGGAGGGCATAGCGGGATTTCTTATAAGTGTCTGGGTTAGAGTCCCGCTCCTTGAAAGCGGCAGCTCTACCCTTTAGCTCAGTGCGGATGTTGCCTGTAATCCATTGCTTCTGGTTGGGGTATATACGTACGGTCACTGTGGGGACGACGTCATCAATACACTTATTGATGAAGCCAGTGACTGATGTGGTGTACTCCTCAATGCTATCTGAAGAATCCCAGGAACATATTCCAGTCCTGTAGCTTAGCATCTGCGTCATCTGACCCCTTTTTATTAACCGAGTCACTGGTGCTTCCTGCTTTAGTTTTTGCTTATAAGCAGGAATCAGGAGGATAGAGTTATGGTCAGATTTGCCAAATGGAGGGCGAGAGAGAGCTTTGTATGCATCTCTGTGTGTGGAGTCAAGGTGATCTAGAGTTTTTTTCCCCTCTGGTTGCACATTTAACATGCTGGTAGAAATGAGGTAGAACGGATGTAAGTTTCCCTGCATTAAAGTCCCCGGCCACTAGGAGCGCTGCCTCTGGATGAGGGTTTTCCTGTTTACTTATGTCCTCATACAGCTCATTGAGTGCAATCTTAATGCCAACATTGGTTTGTGGTGGTAAATAGAAAGCTATGAAAAATATAAATGAAAACTCTCTTGGTAAATAGTGTGGTCTACAGCTTATCATGAGATACTCTACCTCAAGCGAGCAAAACCTCGAGACTTCCTTAGTATTAGATTTTGTGCACCAGCTGTTGTTTACAAATATACACAGACCGCCACCCCTTGTCTTACCGGAGTCAGCCGTTCTATCCTGCCAATGTAGCGTATATCCCATCAGCTGTATGTTGTCCATGTCGTCGTTCAGCCACGACTCGGTGAAACATAAGATATTACAGTTTTGTATGTCCCGTTGGTAGGATAACCGTAATCTTAGGTCGTCCAATTTCTTCTCAAATGATTGAACATTGGCTAATAGGATTGATGGAAGAGGCAGTTTACTCGCTCGCCATCAGATCCTTACAAGGCACCCAGACCTACGTCCACAATATCTACGTCTCTTTCTCATGCGGATGATGGGGATTTGGGCCTTGTCGGGTGTCTGTAGGATATCCTTCGTGTCTGGCTCGTTGTAGAAAAAATCTTTGTCCAATACGAGGTGAGTAATCACTGTCCAGATATCCAGAAGCTCTTTTTGGTCATAAGAGACGGTGGCAGAAACATGAGTACAGAATAAATTACAAATAATGCGAAAAAAACACACATAATAGTACAATTGGTTAGAGGGCTGTAAAACGGCAGCCATCTTCTCCGGCGCCAAATCTCTTCCAGTGGTTATAGGCTTGCATCTGTTTACATTTATTTCATTTGAGAATTATATGGAGAGTTGAACGAATTTCTCTCTTTAATATACTATAATGATGCCTAATGACTAAATAATAAAATTAGTTTTATTCTTAATTAACAAAGTGATGACAGTGCTTTTTATGATGTTTTTCTCTTGTTATTGACCCTGAGAGGGATGACCAATATCTTTCCTTTGGCTTAAAAAAACAAGACAAATGATCAATGTATACTTTAAGTGTCTCATCTGTCTCAGAAGGCAGAACCAGCCCTAGACAGGACTGCTTAATGATCATTACTTTATATAATTATAATAGTTGACTGCACATAGCATGGACACATACTGACACTAACTCCACAGCAACTGGGAATGGGTATGGAAGCTGAAAACGCAGCAACCCAGACCCATATAATGTTGGAGAATACAAATACTGACAATAAAATAAAGAAGTGATATCGCAGTTGTTTAGCATATCTATTCCTACCAGCTCTCACAGTCTCACATCAGAATTAGACTTTCATCCACGTTTCTCAAACGTCAAATTTCGAAGTTGTTCCAAATGTCACATTTGGAAGTGTTTAAGGTTAAGTTTAGGCATTAACTCCAAAGGTAAGGGTTAAAGTTTGGGATAGGCTTAAAACAAAAATATCAAGAACAACTTTCTATCGCTGGATTTGAACATGCAACCTTTAAAATCAGAGGCAGATGCTTACACAACACCCTAGCAAAACCCAAACCTACTTAAAGGTAACAGCACTCACTGTTGCCCCTAGTGGCCTATTTCCACTTCATGTCCCGACCGACGTCGTCAGAGATGGATGGACATCCAGTACTGACTTGTATCACGGGGTGATAACAACTCCAGGATAATCTTTTTTCAATTCATGTGAGCAAAATATATTTCATTTTATTTGGAATGGCAAACCAAATTAAGTTACATGAGTTTGGAGGGCTAAAGCTATTAAATATAAAGTCATTAAACCTCTCTCTCTTAAAGCTTTATACCTAAAATGTAGCTAAATCCAAACTGTGTTTCCAGTAGGCTACTAAGAAAGGCACATCCGATGTTTAAAAGGGGTCTCCTTGCTGTTATATAGATTAAAACCATCCATTTCCGGTGGATTGACAATGGAACCCTGTTGTATCCTTTTTAAATGAAGCCATACAGAGTTGGCTACTATTTAAATGTTATCCTCCAGAGGAGGCAGAATGTAGGCTATATTACAGCAAATAATATGGCTAATCTTCAAAGTACTGATGGAGGAAAAAGCGATTTTCTTGTAGAGAATGTATAAGGAAGGTATCATGTTTATGAATGACATTGTAAACAACAAAGGTAAAATTATGTCACACAAGTAATTAATCACGGTGTAAGGAAATGAATGCTCAATGCAAAATTATAACCAGTTCATCGCAGCTCTGCCACAAAAATGGAAGAGGCAATTACTTAAAAGAGAAAGGAATGAATTAATCGTAAATGTCTTAAAATGACCAATATAAATCGTAAAATGTATCAGTTTCACTTATGGTCAAGAGGGTTGACAACTATGCCGTATAAAATTCAAGATAGTTGGGAACAGATTTTCGATATCCCAATACCATGGCATCAGATTTATGAAGTGATATACAAAGTAACAATTGAAGCATCAATCCGTTCTTTTCAATTTAAGCTATTATATAACATTCTCGCTACAAAAAGAATGCTCAGTATATGGGGCATTGAACAGTCAGCTCTCTGCAGACTGCCACAAGGAAACATAATCAATAGAGCATCTCTTTTGGTACATCAGTGGCTTGTTTTTGGAGTCAGGTCCAGGAATGGTTGTTACCATGGGTAACACTGGGTGCACATTTTGGGTTTTTTCACTAGTACTACACATCTCATTCAAATAACAAACTCATCATCGAGCTTTGATTATTTGCATCAGCTGTGTAGTGCTAGGGCGAAAACCAAAATGTGCAGCCAGGAGGGGCCCCAGGACAAAGTTTGGGAAACCCTGCCTTACGGTATTGCCCAGGGACACAGGGATTTATGGCAAAGTGGTGGATTGTGGACATGCACCTGTCATGGAGGAACAGCCAACTCCTCCACTGCCTGATGTCAGAGTAGCCCACCATTGTCCCGGGGAACATTCGGACTACCTCCAAATCAGCTCGCATCTGACGCACCAGGGCTGTCCCCTTTGTGTGTCCCAAGTCGTTTCCAACGAGGTGGATGACTATGATATATTCATGATCACACCTTGACGAGAGAGAATATTTCAGAACCCTTCCATTGAGAACAGCTCAGCCATATTTTGCGCTCCTGTAGTCATCTAGCCAGCTACATTGTGTAATCGCATAGTAAATATTTGCTTCGGTCTTTGTTTCCTTGCTCTCACCAATTTGCTTTGAGCAATGATCAGTCGGATTATGAGCTGGGATCTTATCAATAAATAAAACGCACAACATTGTGAAGGTTCATAAGGAGAGCATGTGTTCAACTGTATTATAATGTTCTATTATAATGTTGCATAATCACCTTCCGGTGTAAAAATAGGAATTGGTCTGAAGACGAAAAATTAAGGATATTCACATGAGCACCACATGAGTCTCAAAGAAACCCCTAAAAAAACAAGCACTGGTGTTCAAAATCTTGTTTTATTCAAATTCAGCAGTCCACGTGTTTGTCAATTCACAAACTGTCCACGAAATTTGTCTGGTTTCCATAAAGCTCTGATCATTTTTCGTATTTATTATTGCATAAAATCATTTGTTTTCCTAGACATAATTTTACATATAATAATTTGCATTTTCTTATAAATTAATAAGAATTTTCAATAAAGCTCCAATGGCTCACTGCAGGCGTAGCATCAGAATATCCGGCAACACTTCTGTTCCTCGGGGCAATGGCCATCTTGGTAACAGTACTCGGCACACATCTAGTTCCCCTTGGGCAGGGCACAGCGACCGGGCTTCACTATGGTAACAGAGAAAAAGCGGTCAGTTACACTGTAGAAACATAGGTGTAATAGGAATTTCTAGGTAAACAAACGAGAAAAGCAGTAGCAGATTAAGTCAATCAAATCTATCCATAATAAATCTATCCATATAAAAGTAAAATATATGTAAAATGTATATGTAAAATGTATGTATATGTAGCAGAAAAGCTGTAAAAACCAAAAAAGATATGTGTCCTTCGAAGACGTGGATGGGTTAATAATAATAATTTTTCATTAATGTTTATTACAAGTTGCAACAGGGAGACACTTCCAGCACAAAAACAGAGAAAATGTCTAACTGGCTTCTTGGAGACAGGCCCTTTCTATTCTAATCAGACAGCACCAAATGTTCTGTAAACTCCAGCTCTAGAGGCCTGTAGGAAGTCAAAACAAACATGCAGTGACTTTGTCAGCTGCTACAGAGTCACACAGTGTTCATAGAATGTCATCAGTACAATACAACAGTGAATAATCAGGGTGTCCTCGGCCCTTGTACCTCCAGTCTGGCGTCAATCACTATCAACAGATATGAGAACAATCCATGACATTCAGCATCAAGTCTAGTGACCATCAACCCACACCTTGAGTGTCACAAGTAGAACTCTGGAAATCATCCGTACACTGACTCTTTCCATTGAAGTCTTACTATTACAATGAGTTGGAATCTTGTTGGTGGCCCTTGACAAATTGTCATCTTAATGTTCTGTGAATTGCTGTATAGTAAGTAGCATATGTTGCTATCCCTCTGTAGCTCAATTGGTAGAGCATGGCACTTGTAACGCCAGGGTAGTGGGTTCGATCCCGGGACCACCCATACGTAAAAATGTATGCACACATGACAGGAAGTCGCTTTGGATAAAAGTGTCTGCTAAATGGCATATTATATTATTATTATATATTCCCAAATTCCCTTTCCCTGAAATATGCATTTGCATCACCTTATCAACCACAATGTGTTATACACTGAGTGTACAAAACATTATGAACACCTGCTCATTCCATGACATAGATTGACCAGGTGAATCCAGGTGAAAGCTATGATCCCTTATTGATGTAACTGGTTAAATCCACTTCAATCAGTGTAGATGAAGGGGAGGAGACAGGTTAAAGAAGGATTTTTAAGTGTTGAGACAATTGAGACATGGATTGTGTATGTGTGCCATTCAGAGCGTGAATGGGCAAGACAAAAGATTGAAGTGCCTTTGAACGGGATATGATTTAGTGTCACAGCGCTAAAGAGAGTGTATGTGAAATATATCCATCTATATGCATGAAATGTACATTACTAGCTCCAGCTTTCTTGTTTCCAGAGTAATGCAGAAATAATGGATGCAATGGATGTCTGTATTTGTCACTTTGTGTCCATATCCTACCTGTGTAGATGCAATGCAGTCATGCCCACATCCGTTGAAGCAGCATTTTTCATCATTGGGGCAGTCACTGTCATTGGAACATAACTCTACACATATCCCTCTGCCCCAACGTCTACGAGGGCACACTCCAGGCTTTGCTTTGGGAATACAATTTGAGCAGACATGTCAAGGAATCCAACTTTCCACAAAGAGACATGAACATGGACATAATTAGACTGAACCATTTTCTGAAAATCTGTCATATTTGTATGGAGATGGTTACGATAAATAGGCATTTGCATTTGTAGGAAGTCAAAACAAAAAAGCAGTTACTTTGTCAGCTGCTACAGAATCACACAGTGTTCACAGAATGTCATCAATACAATACAACAGTGAATAATCAGTGTGTCCTCGGTCCTTATACTTGGACCTCCAGTCTGGCGTCAATCACTATCAACAGATATGAGAACAATCCATGACATTCAGCATCAAGTCTAGTGACCATCAACCCACACCTTGAGTTTGTCACGATTCAGACAGACGACCAGAGGACCACAATTGCGTCACACCAGAAAGTTTATTAAACTTAAGGGAAAAGGGAAGTAGGGAGTGAATGAAGGCTCCAGGGGTAACAGGGATCCCGTCCAATGCGCTGGGTCTGTGCCCCCCAGTGGCAGCGATGCGTCCTATGAAGCCGGTGGTGGGTGGTCCAGAAGTCCTGGGGGGAGACACAGACACAACAGGGCGGAATGAAACCAGGCAGCAGTACAGTTCAAGGGAATCCAAAATACGTAGTAGCAAGGCAGAAGGCTGGTCAGAGTTACCGGGAGTGAAGAGTAGTCAGGAGTCGTAATGGCAGAAGCAGGTCTGGATCTCCTAAGGCAGAAGAGTATCCAATAAACAGGCAGGTCCGGGGTCACAAAACCAGGGTGAGCCAGAAGCGCGAGCAAACAGGTTCCGGGTGTGAGCTTTGCAGACGATCTGACACCGGAGAGCTGAAAGACAGGGCCTTAAATACTGGGAGAGGTTAGTGGGTAATGCAGCGCAGCTGGCAGAGTAATTAGAGCCGAGCAGAGCAGGGACAGGTGGAGCTAGTTAGGCTGAGTAAAGAGAGGGAGGTGAGCAGAGTGGAAGATAGTGGAAACCAATTAAGGTGGTAACCCGGTGGAGTGAGAGGGCTCATGACAGAACCCCCCCAAGGGACGGCCCCAGAAGTCCCAAGAGCAACACCACGCCGGGCGGGAGGAGGGGAGCCGGAGGAGGGCTAGAACTCCTCCGAACGGTCCGAGTGAACGTCCTCATCCTCGGAGGAAGCCGGAGGGCCGTGGTCGGGAGATGGGACAGGTCCCGAGACAGGATCAGGCACAGGACAGGAAGCCGAGCGGGCCGGACGGTTAGGGACCCCTCTGGGGCGGCCCCTACGGATTGCAGGTTGATCAGGATGCCGTTGGTGGAAAGCGGTGATGAGAGTCCTATCCACAATCCGACTAGCTGGCACCCAGGTCCTTTCCTCAGGTCCATAGCCCTCCCAGTCAATGAGGTACTGGAGACCCCTACCCCTCCGTCTGGACCGAAGCAGGCGGCGGACGGTGTAAACCAGACCACCATCGACGAGCCGTGGAGGAGGAGGACCAGGCGCAGCAGGGACCAGCGGACTCTCATGGATGGGCTTAATCTTAGACACATGGAAAGTGGGGTGCACCCTCAGGGAATTAGGCAGTTGGAGCCGGACAGCAGTTGGGCTAATCACTCTTATGATAGGGAATGGGCCAATGAACCGAGGTGCCAGCTTCTGCGACTCCACCCTGAGTGGCAGGTTCTTCGATGACAACCACACCCTTTGACCAACATGGTAGGTGGGAGCAGGAATTCTCCGACGGTTGGCCCCGGTAGTGTAGCTGGCAACGGACCTGAGGAGTGTGGCTCGGGCTTGTGACCAGGTGCGGCGACATCGACGGGCAAAAGCAAGTGCAGATGGGCAAGTAACCTCCTCCTCCTGGCTGGCAAATAGAGGAGGCTGGTATCCATAAACACATTGGAAAGGGGACATACCGATGGCAGAGCAGGTCAGAGAATTGTGTGCGTACTCCACCCATGTCAATTGCTGCGACCAGGAGTGGGGGTTGCGTGAAGTCATGCATCGCAGTGCCTTCTCGAGCTCCTGATTAGCCCGCTCTGACTGCCCATTGGATTGGGGATGGAATCCGGAAGTCAGACTGACTGTGGCTCCCAGCAGGTGACAGAACTCCTTCCAAAAAGCGGAGGAGAATTGTGGACCACGGTCAGAAACAACATCCCTTGGCAGTCCGTGGATCCGGAAGACGTGTTCCAGGACCACCTGGGCGGTCTCCTTGGCGGTTGGGAGCTTGGGGAGGGGAATGAAGTGTGCCATCTTGCTGAAACGGTCAACGATGGTGAGAATGACGGTCATGCCACTTGAAGGGGGCAGCCCCGTGACAAAGTCAAGGGCGATGTGAGACCAGGGACGTCTGGGCACAGGCAGGGGCTGCAGCAATCCGGCTGGGGGCTGGCAGGACGACTTGTGTTGGTTGCAGATGGGGCAGGCTTGGACGAATTCCCGTACATCCTTCCTCAGAGAGGGCCACCAGAACCTCTGGGCGAGCAGGTTGTAAGTGCGGGTGGAGCCAGGGTGACAAGCTAGGCGGGAGTCATGTCCCCACTGAATGACCTGGGACCTCAGGTCTTCGGGGACAAAAAGGCGGTCAGCTGGGCAAGTGCTGGGACCTGGCTGGTTACGGAGAGCCTCCAGCACCTGTTCCTCAACAGCCCAGGTCAGAGCTGCAACGATGCAGGGACTTGGCAGAATCGACACAGGGTCCTTGGAGGGGGTGTCATCCTTCTGGAATTGACGGGAGAGGGCGTCTGGCTTGGTGTTGCGTGATCCAGGCCGGTATGACAGAGTGAAATTAAACCTGGTGAAGAACAGGGCCCAGCGGGACTGCCTGGAGTTCAACCGTTTGGCCGTGCGGATGTACTCCAAGTTCTTATGATCGGTCCAAACGAGAAATGGAATGGTGGACCCCTCCAGCCAGTGACGCCACTCCTCCAAGGCAAGCTTCACAGCCAGCAGCTCACGGTTCCCTATGTCGTAATTGCACTCAGAGGGGGACAACCGACGTGAGAAAAAGGCACAGGGATGGAGCTTCCTATCCTCCGCAGTCCACTGAGAAATCACAGCACCAACTCCCACATCCGAGGCGTCCACCTCCACAATGAATTGCCGGTCCACATCAGGCATCTGGAGGATGGGAGCGGAGGTGAACCTCACCTTGAGGGTACTGAAGGCTTTGTCGGCTGCTGGGGTCCAGGTGAAGGGTTGCTTGGTGCTGGTTAGAGCAGTGAGAGGGGCAGCAACGGTACTGTAGTTCCGGATAAACTTCCTATAGAAGTTAGCAAACCCCAGAAACTGTTGCAGCTTCTTTCTGTTCTCCGGAACTGGCCACGAAGTGACTGCTGATACTTTGGCAGGATCCATTTGGATACTTCCTTCTGCCACTATGTACCCCAGGAAGGCCACTGTCTTGACGTGAAACTCACATTTCTCTGCCTTGGCGTAGAGGAATTCTCCAGAAGACGATGAAGGACTTGCTGGACATGGCGGGTGTGTTCAGACAGGTTTCTGGAGTAAATTAAGATGTCATCCAGGTAAACGAAGACAAACTTGTTTAACATGTCCCGCAGTACATCATTCACTAGAGCCTGGAACACAGCAGGAGCATTGGTGAGGCCAAAAGGCATAACCAGATACTCGTAGTGGCCTGTTGGTGTATTGAATGCGGTTTTCCATTCATCTCCCTCCCGGATCCGCACTAGGTGGTAAGCGTTTCTGAGATCCAACTTGGTAAAAACAGTGGCTCCCTGGAGCAACTCAAAAGCAGAGGTGAGCAGAGGCAGAGGGTAACGGTTTTTCACTGTGATGTCGTTGAGTCCCCTGTAGTCGATGCAGGGGCGAAGAGATCCGTCCTTCTTCCCCACAAAGAAGAAGCCAGCACCAGCAGGAGATGAAGATGAACGGATTAATCCTGCGGACAGAGAGCCATTGATGTAGTCCTCCATGGACTTTCTTTCAGGAGCAGACAACGAATAAAGACGACCCCCTTGGAGGAGCTGTTCCAGGGAGGAGGTCGATGGCACAGTCGTACGGTCGGTGAGGGGGCAGAGATGTGGCTCTTGCTTTGTTAAACACCTCTCTGAGACCATGGTAGCATTCTGGGACATTGGAGAGGTCCGGAGCGGAGTTAGTAGGTACTGGCCGAGGGGGTAGTGCGGCAGCAAGCAGGCAGGTTCGGTGGCAGTCCTCTCCCCACTCCCTGATCACCCCGGTCACCCAGTCGAGCTGAGGGTTGTGCCGGCGGAGCCATGGGTAACCCAGGATGAGGGGTTGGCCTGGAGAGGGGAGCAGGTGAAACTGGATAGTTTCTTGATGGTTTCCGGACAGACCCATCGAGACCGGGGCCGTGACATGAGTGACCGATCCGAGTAAGTGTCCGTCCAGTGCCCGGGCAGGAATAGGAGGTGTCAAACGGAGGTTCTCCAGTCCCAGTTGGCGTGCCAGCTTGACGTCCATTATGTTGGCTTCGGCGCCAGAATCCACCAGAGCAGCCAGGGTGTGAGTTGAGTCAGAGAGGCGGAGGTGAACTTGCAGCAGGGGTTTGCGGTCGGAGGACTGGATGGTCATAGAACTCGACCGGACTCCCCCTACGCCCGGTGAGCTTCGGCCCTTTAAAGGGCAGGTTACCACACGATGTCCATCACCTCCACAATAGAGGCAGAGGTTTGAGGTGAAGCGGCGCTGGCGCTCTGCAGGAGTGAGGGAGGCTCGCCCAATCTCCATAGGCTCAGACTGATCAAGCTGACCTGGGTGAGTGGCAGTAGATGACAGGAGCCCAGTCGGATCTCTCCGAATGCCGGTAGTAGGTGGACCTTGGCGCCCCCTCTCACGACGACGGGTCTGTATCCTTCTGTCGATCCTGACAGTCAGTGCGATGGCTTCATCAAGAGTGGAAGGCAGTTCATGGGAGACCAACTCGTCCTTGATATAGTCAGCCAAACTATGGAAGAACGCGTCCACCAACGGTGGTGTGTTCCAAGAACTTCGTCTAGCCAGGATTCGGAAGTCGATGGAATGGTCTGCGACTGTACGTCTGCCTTGTCGAATACTGAACAGTTCACGAGACGCCTCTGCGGTGGGTGAATCCAGGTCAAACACCTTCAGCATCTCCTCAGCAAACAGGTCGAAGGTTGCACATGCGGGGGTTTGACGTTCGAACTCTGCTGTTCCCCAGAGTCGAGCTCGGCCCGTCAGGTGAGTGATGGCATACCCAACTTTAGCCCCCTCCGTGGCGAAGGTCCTTGGCTGCAAGGAGAACTGAAGTCGGCAGCTAGTCAGGAATGGCCGGACCTGGGTTGAATCGCCGTTGAACCGCTCGGGGTTTCCAATCTTGGGTTCGGAGCAGCGGCTGCAATGACCGGGGCAGGTAACTCGGGGGCTGGGCTGGTGGGCAGACTGGCTGGGGTAAGGTTGGTGAGGAGTTGAATGAGCATGGCGAGTTGTTGTTGCTGCTGCTGGAACTGCTGCTCATGCTCATCGGTTTCCATGTCGGGGAAAGTGTGCGCTGAGTCCATAAGGGTCAGATCGTACTGTCACGATTCAGACAGACGACCAGAGGACCACAATTGCGTCACACCAGAAAGTTTATTAAACTTAAGGGAAAAGGGAAGTAGGGAGTGAATGAAGGCTCCAGGGGTAACAGGGATCCCGTCCAATGCGCTGGGTCTGTGCCCCCCAGTGGCAGCGATGCGTCCTATGAAGCCGGTGGTGGGTGGTCCAGAAGTCCTGGGGGGGGGGAGACACAGACACAACAGGGCGGAATGAAACCAGGCAGCAGTACAGTTCAAGGGAATCCAAAATACGTAGTAGCAAGGCAGAAGGCTGGTCAGAGTTACCGGGAGTGAAGAGTAGTCAGGAGTCGTAATGGCAGAAGCAGGTCTGGATCTCCTAAGGCAGAAGAGTATCCAATAAACAGGCAGGTCCGGGGTCACAAAACCAGGGTGAGCCAGAAGCGCGAGCAAACAGGTTCCGGGTGTGAGCTTTGCAGACGATCTGACACCGGAGAGCTGAAAGACAGGGCCTTAAATACTGGGAGAGGTTAGTGGGTAATGCAGCGCAGCTGGCAGAGTAATTAGAGCCGAGCAGAGCAGGGACAGGTGGAGCTAGTTAGGCTGAGTAAAGAGAGGGAGGTGAGCAGAGTGGAAGATAGTGGAAACCAATTAAGGTGGTAACCCGGTGGAGTGAGAGGGCTCATGACAGAGTTTCATAAGTAGAACACTGGAAATTATGTGTGGTACAGAAACAGTATACGTTAAACATTGTGTTGATCACTCTACACTAAATATGAACTTTAGCGATCTTACATTTCCCCATCATTACAAATAGGTTTATGGTAGCAACTTGTCAGCCTACACTGACTCTTCCCATTGAAGTATTACTATTACAATGACTTGGAATCTTTCTAATTCTATGGCTGGAATGCTCAGGGTCATATACAGTATATAGACTCAATAAGCCTGCATGGCTCTTGGAAATCTTCTAAATTTAGTGTCTCAGCTCTAGAGAGAGTGGATGTGAAATATACTGATCTATGTGTATGAAATGTACTTTACAAGCTCCAGCTTTCTTGTTTCCAGAGTAATGCAGCAATAATGAATGCAATGGATGAGTGTATCTGTCACTTTGGGACAATAAACTACCTGTGTAAGGTGCAATGCAGTCATGCCCACATCCATTGTGGCAGCATTTTTCATCATTGGGGCAGTCACTGTCATTGGAACATAACTCTGCACACATCCTTATGCCCCATCGTCTACGAGGGCACACTCCAGGCTTTGCTTTGGGAACACAATTTGAACAGACATGTCAAGGAACCCAACTTTCCACAAAGAGACATGAACATGGACATAATTAGACTGAACCATTTTCTGAAAATCTGTCATATTTGTATGGAGATGGTTAGGATAAATAGACATTTGCATTTGTAGGAAGTCAAAACAAAAAAGCAGTTACTTTGTCAGCTGCTACAGAATCACACAGTGTTCACAGAATGTCATCAATACAATACAACAGTGAATAATCAGTGTGTCCTCGGTCCTTATACTTGGACCTCCAGTCTGGCGTCAATCACTATCAACAGATATGAGAACAATCCATGACATTCAGCATCAAGTCTAGTGACCATCAACCCACACCTTGAGTTTCATAAGTAGAACACTGGAAATTATGTGTGGTACAGAAACAGTATACGTTAAACATTGTGTTGATCACTCTACACTAAATATGAACTTTAGCGATCTTACATTTCCCCATCATTACAAATAGGTTTATGGTAGCAACTTGTCAGCCTACACTGACTCTTCCCATTGAAGTCTTACTATTACAATGACTTGGAATCTTTCTAATTATATGGCTGGAATGCTCAGGGTCATTAATATAGACTCAATAAGCCTGCATGGCTCTTGGAAATCTTCTTAATTTAGTGTCTCAGCACTAGAGAGAGTGTATGTGAAATATACTGATCTATGTGTATGAAATGTACTTTACAAGCTCCAGCTTTCTTGTTTCCAGAGTAATGCAGCAATAATGAATGCAATGGATGAGTGTATCTGTCACTTTGGGACAATAAACTACCTGTGTAAGGTGCAATGCAGTCATGCCCACATCCATTGTGGCAGCATTTTTCATCATTGGGGCAGTCACTGTCAGTGGAACATAACTCTGCACATATCCCTATGCCCCATCGTCTACGAGGGCACACTCCAGGCTTTGCTTTGGGAACACAATTTGAACAGACATGTCAAGGAACCTAACTTTCCACAAAGAGACATGAACATGGACATAATTAGACTGAACCGTTTTCTGAAAATATGTCATGTTTGTGTGGAGATGGTTACGATAAGTCGGAATTTGCATCTCTGGAAAGATTGTAGACTATACCCTAAATAATTTAGTGTCAAATTAATCATTTTGGAGACATTTGGCCCCCATCATCAATGTTTCCCCCATACCACCCTTGAAAATGCATGACAGCCTTCTGAACACTCACAATCAAACATTGTATGTTAACTAAAAAGGTCTGTGCAACTGGTTATACACAGACACACAAACAGTGCTTTAAGATGCCCAAATAATAACTTCTAGTTTACAGAACATATGAGACAAGTTGAACAAACACATCATTTTATGTTGACTGAATTTTTGCATAAGTTTTCTCAAGTTGGAGCTAAGTTTGGACCAATTAAAAATGTTATGTTCAGGTAACACTTTGATCGAAAAGTTGAGTAAACTTAAAATGGCTGTGGAACCAGTTACTGAATAATAATTAGTTGAAACAACTATTTTAAAAATTACATTGTATGCGTAAAATGGCCGTAAAATTGCCAAGTGTAGGCTGGATTGTTTTAAGTCATAATGGCTGGCTTGTATTTTTAGTAAGGTAGCAACAAAATAGGTTGCAAAAGGGCCTATGCACTATTATAGGCTAGTGTTTCTAACCACATAGGTAGGCTATAACACCTAAGTCAAGTGTAGTAGGCTTCTTAAAAAAACTCAGCAAATTGTCACAACTCACCTGTAGATGTTCCTCCCGTTTCTGCAGCAGAGACTATTTTCAAATCTACAAATGCCAACAGAAATAAAAACAAAGCACAACGCGCTGACACATTCATGTCCATGCTGACTTCAAGACTGTTAGAGCAAATACAGTGCAAATCGATTTCATAGAAGAGGAAGGAGACCATGATGTGTAATAAACTTAGATGACTCAAATGGGGCACTGTTTTGAAGCCACCGCACAGCCATTTTGGTACTCCTTATTCATTGTAAAAAAGATTTTGGAAGCTATAGAAATGCATTTATTCATGTCTACATTCGTTTATTGACAAACATGTTCTATTACAGACACCTTAATGCATACTTTAAAATTATATTAAGTGAACCGAACATGAAAATAAAATATTAAGAGAGAGTTAATGTTACTGTCCACACCACAACAAATAACTACTTAAATACATGAAATTGTGTCCTTGAAATATTTTATTGAAATACTGTAGAATTCTGGGGAGGCAAAACCCCCCCCACCCGGCTTTCGCTAATTTCACCATGGGCAAAGCATTTAAAGTTTTGATTCACTCATCTACACACAATACCCCTTAATGACAGCGAAAACATGTGTAGTGTATTGACAATACGATGGTGTTAAATGTTTTTAAATGGAACTGAAGGAATGTTGTTTATGGTAGTATCAAGAGGGAATGTTTTAGGTGTAATACCACATATCACCGACAGGAGGTGGGTTGTAGACAGGGGAGACTGGTGATTGGCCAGAAGAGGGGGCATCAGGGTTTATAAATAGGGGTTAAACGATGAGACGTTAGAACGGCCATAACAATCTGACGAGTCGTTCTCCGGACAACGCGTGTCTGTAATTTATGCTGTAACCTCGTGGTATGAATAAAACTTCTAACATGATGCAGCATAACGGACTCTTTGTTGACAGCAATAATTGCCACCATTCATCATATACGACATAATGGCGCCCAACATGGGGCTGGCTTGCGTCTCTTCTGTGTTTCAGTCAATCGCCGAGCTAACTCTCTCTGAGGCATGGAAAGGGTGAGTGGTCTTACCGCTTCGGAGTTTGTTAGGTTGGATATGACTTGTGTACACTGAGGAGATGTTCCATTATAACCTAGCCTCAGGTGGCGTTGTTGCTGGTCGACTAGAGTCTGCTAACATTTATCTCATTGGTAACGGGTGACAATGACCAATTTAGAACAAAAGGAACGGTAGAACTTTATATTTCATTGGTAACTATGGACAATGATCATTGGTAACTATGGACAATGATGAACGGTAGAACTTTATATTTCATTGGTAACGGGTGACAATGGATTGGCAATTAATGTTGGAATACGTATGCATTTTTAGGGCACCGTTAATCTGGAAAGACCTCAAAATGGGGCGACTCACAGGAGTGGGCCAGAAATCCAGGTCTTAGTTAGACTGAGTCAGGTTGATTCCTTAAGCGGGAATTATGAAGTGAATGGTTGTAGCTACGTTATACTCCTCCTCTGGTCGACGGGAAATTGGTTGGGGGTAACCTCTTGATATGAGATTCATCGTTCAAGGCAGCATAAAGTTAGACGGGGAGAATTGGACGATTATTTATTTGGCAACGGTGCAGGATATTGATTTGTGTAGTAGGCTGCAGTTGGCTAGAGGCTGAAGCTAAGGCTGGATTGTTTTGGGCCACGTGGTATATCGTTGCTCAGGCTAATCTTTGTAAGGCTAAAGTGTGAATCATGCTATAGTGTACCTTAGGCTAAGCTAAATGCTAATGCTACATGCTAATTGTGTTGCGTGCTACATGCTAACGTATCCTTAGAGATTCCGTTGCGACGGGTGAAAGTCTCTTAAACTTGTTTATGTGTTTGTAAGTCAGGTTATATGTTTTGTGAGCGCTGGTAAATGTTGTTTGACTATAAGGGGGAAATGGGGAATTACAGCTGGACTGGTATTCTGTTTGGAGAGAGAGAGTAGAGAATCTTCCCTTCACGGTGAAATTGTATTGAGGAATGATATTTGCGCATGCGTTTAATTTTGTGACACTACAGTACCAAACGTGGGAGTTGGAGTTTATGGCACGAGATTAGGGAACGTTTTGTTTTACGGCACCATGAGGGGATGCTGAGACTCAAGTGAGGTTAAAATGATATTTGCGCATGCGTGATTTTACGGGGCTAAAAACTACAACATGTGGTTATGTGCTAAGCCTACAAAGCACGGCATTATGGGTAAGGGTCATAGGTCCCATGTGGGGGGTTCTTTGGGGAAAAATCTCTTAGGTGTTAAACGGCTGTTGTTCGAACGGGAAACTATTTGGCGATATGTAGTAAAGTTATAAATCAAATATATGTTGACGGAGTATAATTAATTAAATTAAAAGACGATTAAAATTAAATGAAATGTTTTGGAGCGATCTATGTAATAAATGATATTTGCGCATGCGTGGGATTCTGCAAAACAACACATGGGTTAAACTGCAGGGGGAGACAGAGGAACACAGACGACGGAACAAATAGGCATAAGGAGAGTTTAACACGATGATTCTAGTTTAAACGGTGGTGGGTTAAGATGAAACTTGTTTTGGGACCTATTGAATTTATAAATTAAATATATGGTAACGGATTATAATAGAGTGAATTAAATAATTAAATAACGAATAAAAATAAATGTTTTTGAGCGTTCTATTTAGTTTTGAGTTTAGTCTTAGAGTGAATAATGTAGAACGAATGAATATTGAATGGTTGGAAATACTCAGTGATGGCATTAACTATTAAAAGCTGTTTCTGTGTCTTTGTCCCTTGTCATGAGAGACAGGAGAGAGGGGGGCGAGGAGATACAGGAAGTGATCACGTGACGCGGTGGAGGGATCAAGTCATCAAACAGGTTACTGTTACAAGATATGTGAGCTTATGACGATTTTGCATGGGCTTGGCAAATACTATTTCATTAAAAATTGCATTTTGGATGTTCTGTGTATCACTGGCATTTGATGGGAATTGTATCATTTATTGAAGGGTTAGAGGCTTTGTTTTTGGGATTGCTTTGGAGTTGACTAATTTACTTGCATTTGATGGGTTGTGGTAATATAGTCAACACTAATGGATAAATTAGGGACATAGGATATAGGAATACAAATTGGTTTTAATTATTCATAATTTTTAATTGATTTATTTGGAGTTGTTTAGGTTATATTCATAATTAGAGGGGGGGAAGCCTTAAAATAAGCTAATTTAGAAAAACTAATGGCAGAAGTTAGTACACCTTTCTCACATACGGATTCAGAAAAAGACACCCACCTTATGAGAAGGAAGCTTACAATAATTATCCAGGAGTGATTATTGCATCAGAAATATAGATTAATAATAGATAGGGTACCCGCAGAAACAATGATGAAGATGAATTCAGAAGACGGAAGAAAATGAGATGTTTGGAATGTCAAGGAGAAGAGGATGATGGAGATGAGAGTGATTGATGAGAGGTCATGGGTGGATATGACTCTGTGATCAGAGGGAAGTGGCAAGAGAGGAAAGAAGAAATGGATACTAGAGATTTGATCTCTGATGAAAGTTGAAGGTACAAGAGAAAAAGAAATGGAGAAGTGGAAGAAGTAACACGACTGGATGAAGACCTCAAGAAAAGTAAGAAGATGATGGAAGATGATATTTCGAGGACAGAACTTAGAACTAAGGTTGAAGAATACTGATATGTCAACGACTGAGAAGGAACAGGACCAAGAAAACCTGCTGAGAAAATAATCCCAAGAGTTGGAGAAGGAGAAAATAAGTTTTGGTTATGGGGAGTCAGAGTGGACCGGGTCGGCAATCGCTGTTGCAGCTTCAGCTGAAGAATGTCAAGTGCACTTGTACCAGCCAAGGGGGGTACCAGGTGTTATATCCACAGTCAAGGTCTGGAAAGACACAGAATTGAAGAGGAAGAGAAGGCTTGGAAGAAGGAGGAGGAAGAAACAACAGTAAGAAGAAACAGAGGAAGAGCAAGGGAATAGCACCTGTTAGTGCCTAGAATATCCAGAAGGGGGGTATCAGCTGATAGCATCGATTAGAGAAGAAGAGAAAATAGCCAACAATTGAAGTAAAAACAACCGACCATTAGAAGTGATAGTGAATAGGGGAAAAACTTATCTGGGTTCAGCCTAAAGAGGTTAAACATATCACTCTGTAAAATAAACTAATTAGGTTAGGATAGGGATTTGAAGTAGTAAAACAGTTTACTCTTCGGGAATCAATTGAGCTCTGCTATAGAAGTCAAATAGGAATTACAATAGACATACTAATATTAGGACAATATATCAAGGATATTGTGGGAAGAGATGCATGGTGTAAATTGAAGGGTTCAATCAGAGGCACACTAAATGACTGACTGTCTGGTAGAATATTTTAAGAAGTAGGGTTTTTGGGAATCATTTGCTTAAAAGATAATATCATAGGAAGGATGATAATGTATTAGATTGCCTGTTAGACAATCTGTCTGGGAAAATAGACTTAATAGAGTGACTGTTATTCTGGGTTACATCCTTACACCAAGAGATTTGAGGTTAGGCTAAAAGGTGTTTAGTCGGTTTTGCCAAGTCTGTGTGTAATGAGTCAGAAGCAGGTGGGGAATTCCCAATCACGTATTCTAAAATTGGTGGGGAAGGAATTTTGTCAATAAATCAGTGGAAAAAGGTTTGTTTAAAGGTTAGGAGAAGATTAGATTAAAATAAGTTAGGAGAACTAGGGGGTGAAGGAACTCTGAGACAGTGAGCTAAGTTCAAAGTTAGTAGTAAGAGAGAGAGAGAACAGTAATGAATGACACTTTAGAATAGGAAGATCAAGGTAATTGTGGGTACTTTTTGTTATAATCAAAAGGTTTAAAGTTTAGAGGTAGAACTGAAAGGGGGAAAAAGTGACACTAGTGGTGATGGATGGAAGTACAAGTAAAGAGTTCAGAGCTTTGGGATGAAGTAGTAACAATAATGACATCACCACGTGAGTCTATTAAAACAACAGTGAGAAGTCATTTAACTCTTTCAACATTGATAGTTATTAAAGCCATAAATATAGCGCATTTGATTATAAGGGTTCAGCACCAATTATAGGGGGAAAATACTGTTATTAGAGTTAGGAATAATAATAATAATATGCCATTTAGGATGATGACGTTTCTTTCACAGAGAGAGAGAGATAATTAGGGAGAATAAGTATGGTTAGCAGGATCAGAAGTAGAAGCTGTTGCACTTAGTCAAATAAGGGATTATTTTGCGTAAGGTTACAGATAAAGATCAGGGAGAATATGTGTACTTATCTAGTGAAAGCATTAAAATTTGTTTTGGGTAAGAATTATTGGTTAAAGGGCTATGTAATTTGTAAGGTGATGCTTATAATGGAAGATTTGAAGTCTGTAAAACTTTCCACAGTCACAGAGGGAGTTAAGGATAAGTTTATTACAGTAGTCACTCCAACAGGGAATAATCGAATAGGATGTTGGTAGTTTCCCACTAGAGGGAATTAAGGGTTTTAATTCATCAACTAAATCAACAACGTTAATGGTAACTTTGGGAAGGGATTAATGATACGATGGTAATAGCAAATGTAGGAAGGATGACGACAACTTTTCTGAAATTAGAGGTAGCAAGAGGGACTCAGGAGGTTATGGAAAATAGGAGGGCAGAGAGAGAGCAATATAGATTAATCTGAAATGGAGAAGAGAGATTCATCATGGAAGCTGCAGGATGAGGTTTTTTGATTTTGATGACAGAGGGGGGCATCTGATCAGTGCTGCTCGTTCCTCTGTTGTGGAAATTAGAGATAGATGAACTCATTCTGTAAGAATCAGTGAGGAATCTTGAGGGTTGATGTCTGTTGGGGATGCCAGCCCAAGACGTGTTGGACGGTTGCGCAGCCTCTAGCGGGTCTGGGTCAGGGTTATGCTTTGTCATGACTGTGGTATCGGCAACAGTCATTGACCGATAAAATAATGTAGTTGTCAGACCAGTAGGGTTTAAGTGTTCTTGGGTAAAGGGATTACCCTATGGGAATTGTTAGATGGAAAGTAAGGTCAGGTAACAATGGAAACCTGAAGTATTCAGGTGAAACATTGAGGGTTAAAAGTTATTGTTGTTATAATAAAACATATGAGGTAAGGGGTATGTTTATGGGAATATTATATTGGGATGTTATATGATAACTTTGGATAAGCATGAACATAAGGTTAGAGATGACAAATATAATGTAATTTTTATGTACCAGGTAGTAGAAAAGCAGGACCTTGATGGTTAAATGATTAGCTTTTGACTGACAATGTGACTATGGGGAATCTTAGAGATATTTAGGGGTTTGGGGGTGATAAAGCATCTATATTCTTACATTAGGGATGGACAGGATTTGGTTACATGTCAACATTGAAGCTTCCATATGAGGCTTTTACTATTAAAAGAGAGTTAGCACCGAACACAGCTAAATCTAGGGTTAAAAGGGTGACATGGCTACATGTCATAGTCTTCAAGCCTACCATTGGAGAATGAGTCTAAGGGAGAAGGGGGAACCTCCTCCATGATATGGTGTAACATTTGGGAGATCTGATAGGATTTGGTTGCAAGATCAGTTAGGCCAGTAGGGGCAGTGATGGGTCAGATTTTAGTTTCAGCTTTGATAACACTGTGTGATGTTTGTACTGACTTTTGAGAAAGTTATGAGATTGAGATAGGTTGGAGAAGTGGTGCCTGGAGACAACACTCAGATGCCGGTGTTGACTGTTCCTGATCTGGATAAAGATTGACAAGTGGAACTGATGGATAAAAAAAGTGGTTTCTAAAAACAAAATAAAAAGTAAGGAACAAGTTGTTTTTATCACATTGAATATGAACTTTGTAGTAGAGTGGAGTTGCTTGTTAAAAATCATGCAGATCACTATTCATCCAAACAACTTGGCATAAGTCCTTTCCACAGTGCTGCTGCTTGGAGTTAGGGATAGGATTAGGGACAGGGTTGGGTTAGGGTTAGGGTTAGGGATAGGGATAGGGATAGGGTTAGGGACAGGGTTGGGTTAGGGTTAGGTTTGGGTTAGGGTTAGGGACAGGGTTGGGTTAGGGTTAGGGATAGGGACGGGGGTTGGGTTAGGGTTAGGGTTAGGGTTGGGGATAGGGTTAGGGACAGGGTTGGGTTAGGGTTAGGTTTGGGTTAGGGTTAGGGACAGGGTTGGGTTAGGGTTAGGGATAGGGACGGGGGTTGGGTTAGGGTTAGGGTTAGGGTTGGGGATAGGGTTAGGGACAGGGTTGGGTTAGGGTTAGGTTTGGGTTAGGGTTAGGGACAGGGTTGGGTTAGGGTTAGGGATAGGGACGGGGGTTGGGTTAGGGTTAGGGTTAGGGTTGGGGATAGGGTTAGGGACAGGGTTGGGTTAGGGTTAGGGTTAGGGTTGGGTTAGGGTTAGGTTTGAGCCAGCATGTGGACGGACATGAGTCTACGGTTTGAGGATATAGAATTCATTCTCTGGCTGTATTGACCTGATTTAAACCCCATTTCTAGTCCTGCAAACAGAGAGAGAGAGAACAACATACATGGAAACACATGGTTTAACACAGTTTAATGCAATTTCCTTTTACTAAAATAGTTTAGTCATGTTAATTTGTAGATCTCTCTGTATGGCAGATTCTCAGTAGGTTTCCATGGTCCATTAACCTAACAGCCTGGAAGGGAGAGGGAGGGAGAGAGAGGGAGGGGGAGAGAGAGAGAGAGAGAGAGAGAGAGAGAGAGAGAGAGAGAGAGAGAGAGAGAGAGAGATGGAGAGAGGAGAGAGAGAGAGAGAGAGAGAGAGAGAGAGAGAGAGAGAGAGAGAGAGAGAGAGAGAGAGATGGAGAGATGGAGAGAGAGAGAGAGAGAGAGAGAGAGAGAGAGCGAGAGAGAGAGGGATAAGACTGGATAACACTCAGTCTGCCTCCTCAAATGGCACCCTATATAGTGCACTACTACAGCCCTATTGGTCCTGGTCTAAAGTAGTGCACTATGTAGGGAATAGGGTGCCATTTGGGACAGTGCTTCAGACTTGAATCACTGGACCTGGACACTGCTAGTTGTTCATACGGTATTGTTTTTAATGATTAACCTTGTACTGCAGTGGCCTAAATCAGGGTCACACAGTGTTTCTTGGTATTCTTAAACCAATCTACTTTGAAACAAAAGTACACACCTCACACACATGGTTATGGGCTTAATAAAAAGAAGACACCTGTACCATGTTAGATATAGAGTAGAAATGTATTACATTTTGAGTTTACATCCCAATATTACACTTTATATACATGACAGAATGAAATATAACAAAACCGTTTATTAATTATGAAATGATTAAAAATATAAATGCCATTCCATCCATGAGACCTCTAGCAGTAGCTACACAGCCATGTTGTAAACCCATGGCTTTTCTCCTAAACAGGTTCAACTGGTTTTCTGATTATTCTGACATGGGGTCAATGTTACTAGACTTTAGCAGATGTTAAATTAATCAGTAACAAAAATTACACAAAGTCACTTGACATTGGGGAGGTGAAGAAACTTTTCCCAAGGTTTCTTTCTCAGCACAAAGGAACATCTCAATGATTTGACATGTTCTGTTTTTGAATTCAGGCTGCAAGGTAAGGATCCTACAAGGGATTATTGATGTATGATGTTGGTAGAATGTATACATTGGGATAGTAGTAAGGATCCTACCAGGGATTATTTATGTATGATGTTGGTAGAATGTATACATTGGGACAGTAGTAAGGATCCTACCAGGGATTATTTATGTATGATGTTGGTAGAATGTATACATTGGGATAGTAGTAAGGATCCTACCAGGGATTATTTATGTATGATGTTGGTAGAATGTATACATTGGGACAGTAGTAAGGATCCTACCAGGGATTATTTATGTATGATGTTGGTAGAATGTATACATTGGGATAGTAGTAAGGATCCTACCAGGGATTATTGATGTATGATGTTGGTAGAATGTATACATTGGGACAGTAGTAAGGATCCTACCAGGGATTATTTATGTATGATGTTGGTAGAATGTATACATTGGGATAGTAGTAAGGATCCTACCAGGGATTATTTATGTATGATGTTGGTAGAATGTATACATTGGGATAGTAGTAAGGATCCTACCAGGGATTATTTATGTATGATGTTGGTAGAATGTATACATTGGGATAGTAGTAAGAGGCCGGTGGGTAAATGACTAAGATTCAAGCCTCCCGTCAGTTAGGGAGATTTGTTTCTTTATTGTGTGTTTAGTTGTACCTTTAGCTTCCTGTAGTTGGTCATTTGGAAGGATTCTGTATGGAGGAATGGTCTAAGATCACTCCAACTCAGTAAACATTTTAGAAAAAGCCTCAGTGCCGTTATCCTCACAAGGGAGGTATTGAAAGGGAGAGCCAATTTTGACCCCTACCTTTTTGAGAAAAAAAGTAAAAGATTAAACTACTGTTCTGTTAATTATATACTATGGTGTTGTGCCACTATACTTTGACCAGATATTATATCAACTGTATGTAGAACATAGATACCACCACATAAGGAAGGTGCTCTCTCAGCACAACAGAAAATATCTCAATGACTTGACATGTTCTGGTTTTGAATTCAGGCTACAAGGTAAGACTCTTCACAGGGATTATTGTAAAGTGTGTAGAGAAATTAAATGTATGGTGTAATTTCAGTGGTGGAAAAAGTACCCAATTGTCGTGACCGGGAGACTCATGGGCGGCGCACAATTCGTCCAGGGTAGGGGAGGGAATGGCCGGCAGGGATGTAGCTCAGTTGATAGAACATGGCGTTTGCAACGCCAGGGTTGTGGGTTTGATTCCCATGGGGGGCCAGTATAAAATAAATATGTATTCACTAACTGTAGGTCGCTCTGGATATGAGTGTCTGCTAAATGACAAAAATGTAAGTATTTGTTTTTAAATATACTTTAGTATCAAAAGTAAAAGTACAGGTATAAATCATTTCAAATTCCTTATATTAAGCAAAGCAGATGGCCACATTTTCTAGTTTTTCTTTTATTTACGTATAGCCAGGGGCGTGCTCCAACTCATCATTTACAAACGAAGCATGTGTTTAGTGAGTCCCCCAGATCAGAGGCAGTAGGGATGACCAGGGATGTTCTCTTGGTAAATGTGTGAATTGGACCATTTTCTGTCCTGCTAAGCATTCAAAATGTAACGAGTACTTTTGGGTGTCAGGGGAAAATGTATGGAGTAAAAAGTACATTATTTTCTTTAGGAATGTAGTGAAGTAAAAGTAGTCAAAAATATGAATAGTAAAGTAAAGTACAGATACCCCTAAAAACTACTTAAGTAGTACTTTAAAGTATTTTTACTTAAGTACTTTACACCACTGTGTAATTTTAGTATAGTGAATGGAAGTAAAACACTCAAATCTAACAGTCCATTTCACCGGGACAGCTACGTGACAGTTCAATCATACAAAATGGCGCTAACTGGGCGTAGGCAAGTCAAATTCAAAAACATGTTGTTCATATATTCGTATATTGTGGTTATTTTACACTTTGAGTGTTTTAATTTTTTTCATAGTTCGTCATAAATCGTCTTTCAGAATATCAGAAAAATTGTTGTTTTCAAAATTACAATGAGCTCCTGCTTCCTGTGTAATTTGAAATGAAACCTGAACGTACTTTTCTTAACATTGATATTATGAACTGAATTCAGTAATAGCATAATAATAGCAGACCTGTTGAACAAAGCAACACACTAGAATGTTATCAATGATTTCCCCTCAGATCAATCATGCCCGTTTTAGCCCTTCTGTCTACATTCTCAGATTCAAAGACAACAAATGGCCGACTTTTAATGAATACAAATACGTGTGAGACATGGCCTTGTGTTGCTGCACTGTCTAGAACTACCTTAACAAACAGTGACTTATTATTATTATTGACAGTTACCATGGAGAAGAGATGTCACAACCTGATGTTCATGTGATTGCATTAAATAGCCTGACTGTTTCGATGTCTGTTAGTGAATGTTTAATTTCTAAGAGATAATGAATAAAAGAGAACAATTGACATTCAATAATTAGTTGTCACTGTGTTCACCACAACCAACATGCTGCATCTCTGTTTAGGGGTCAGTGGTCTAAAATGAGTCTCTCTGGGGAGAGAGAGGAGGGGGTCCCTGCCTCTAAAATGAGTCTCTCTGGGGAGAGAGAGGAGGGGGGCCCTGCCTCTAAATTGAGTCTCTCTGGGGAGAGAGAGGAGGGGGTCCCTGCCTCTAAAATGAGTATCTCTGGGGAGAGAGAGGAGGGGGTCCCTGCCTCTGAAATGAGTCTCTCTGGGGAACATGACACCAAATCTAAGAGGTGAGATGACAATTTTTGTTTAAGAATTTATTTGAAGAGTTTATGTCCAAAACGCTATATCCACCATTTCTTCACATTTGTGTTTTTCCATCAGAAATGAAGGTATATAAAGTGCCTTCAGAAAGTATTCACACCCCTTGACTTTTTCCACATTTTGATGTGTTAAAGCCAGAATTAAAAATAGATAAAATTCAGATTTGTATTATTATTATTATTATTATTATTATTATTATTATTATTATTATTATTATTTTATTTTTAATTTTTTATTGGTCACTGGCCTACACACAATACCCCATAATGTCAAAGTGGAGTTAAGTTTTACGAAGTCTTTACAAATGAATAAAAAATGAAAAGCTTGAATCAGTAAGTATTCAACCCCTTTGTTATGGCAAGCCTGAAAAGGTTCAGGATTAGAAATGCGCTTAACAAGTCACATAATAAGCAGTAGGAGTGCGTGGGTCAAATCACCGGGGAAGCCAAGCCAGAAAAAGCCATATTACAATCTATGTGTTGTGATAATTGCGTTGTTTGCTCTATAACCTGTTAGTTCATATGCACTAAACAACTATTGATTCAGAATCACGGAGAGTTAACGCAAGTCGCAAAGAAAACAGGAGCTGCCTCCACTATTCCAGCACCATTTCAACTTCAACATTTCAACATTATTAAGTCACCAATGCTTAGTCTAATACAGTGACAACTAAAAGATACCAAAAACAATTTAGTCCAATCAATGTAAGCTAAATATGATGTGACTGTCCATGGGTCTGATTTCTGTGAAACACCAATGACATCCTCCTCTTTCATGTTGACGATGTCGTGGAAATTCAACACAAGGACACTCAAAGTCAAACTTAAATTAATCATTGTTTATTAACAGTTAACTGGAGAGGTTCCAACCAACTCAGTACACATATTCTGGGCGTTCTGCCAATTGGTCTGAGGATCACAGTCACCTGCATGAACCAAAACAGAGTGAGAGAAGAGATAGCAATCTCTTCAGCAACAAAATTCCAGCACAACAAAACGGTCTTATCACTCTGTCATACAGTACACACTTTTATTTGTTGTTGTCCTAGGCTACCTGGCTAAAAAGCTTGCTTGGTAGCCTAACTTCCATTCATGGGCAACGTTAGCTAGTTAACATTAGCCGTCTACATCTAGCTACATATTGAACTTCCATCCTCTCAGGCCAGGGGCACAACAATGTATGAATTAATGGTTAGTTCAGAATCGCCGTTATAATCATTAGCCAGTACGGAGAATTAAGTAAATCCACAAGTCCAAATTCCTATCTCCATCCATGGCTAATTTAGGAAAAGGTCAATTTTAGCTAGCTGGCTAGCTAGCCACCGGAGGACAACAACACAACGAGATGCAACCATTTAAGTTATTTTTTTCAATGACGTATGCTCTCAATCAGTGGCGGCTCCTGAAAAAATTCTCAGGAGGGGCAATTTTTCTGATGATTTAGGTGACCTACACACATTTAAAAAAAGATATGTCCAGCAACAACATGAAGACAGGGGCAGCATATAAGTCAATACCAGAAGCATTTATTGACTGATCTGGGGAGATGGATTCCAGTTTCTGTGACAGATTATAAATAATCTCTGATGCCTTTGTTATATTAGCTTTTGGTTGAATGTACTGTCGTAGTAAATATATAATGTTATAGCTTGGTCTGACTAAAATCTTGTGCATGACCCATTTTGTGTTGGGCGTTTGTTTTCAATCAATGCTGTTCCTATCCTATAACAATGGACAAAAGAGTCCTATCTTGTCAGCCTTGTCAGCAGGTGGCCAAGGACAACACCCATGCCATAGGTCTCTCAGTTCTTCCAACTCACGAGTTCTTGCTCTGAGGACACACACACACACACACACACACACACATCATCACTGATAACACACACACACACACACATCATCACTGTTAAACACACACACACACACACACACAAATCCCCTCTCTTTAGGCTGAACATTTGAAGACAGAGAACCCGACTCAGAGCCAATGCAACAGTGGAGGGGACCTCGCCCAACTCATCAGGACCAATCAGAAGATCAGAACTACTAGATTCAACCTACATCATTTATTGTATAAAATGTCTGCACACAATGTTTTCGGGGCTCTCTTCAGATAGCTCCCTAAGAGTTTGACGAACGAGTCCGTGCACGCGATTCCAGATATCTTTACCTCTGAATAAACTGCCTTTATTATACCATATCCACCCTGTCCAAAGTCTCTACTTGGTCTCAGTTCTCCAGTAAACTTGTGATTATCAACAGTACACAACGGTAACAAACAATTGGGGGAACTCACGGGGCAGATAGTAAGGTCGCAGTGACACAGAAAGCAGTTCAATGTCGGGGGTACAGAGTCGCTCTCTTACCAGGATCGATTTTCCCTGTGACTGTCAGATCGCGGTCCGCTCTGACCAGGGTGAAGCCGGCCGGCTCCACTTCTCTGTCCGGGACTCTGTCATCCAGCCAAGTCTCCCAGCTGTATTGGATTCCGCTGCCAGCAGCGTTTTCATTATTTAGTCCGTTCGTAGCGGGTATGTACACGATCAACAAGATCAGTCCAAAACCCACCACTGGAAATCCATGGTTGGCAGAATGTTTGTAAACTAAGTGTACACATTAAAAACATAAAATAACGCCACTAAGTGTACAAATTAAAAACATAAGATAACGCCACACTGCAGGTCGCAACAGAGACGCTGCTAGCCGCTATTTTCTTAGTTACGTTCATGGTTACGTCACGTATGACGAAAGCGCGTAAGTGCAAGCCCTCAGACACCCATAGAGAATGTATTGAAAGCTTTGAAATTTAAAAAAAATAGATTTTACATGGGAGTCTATGACAGACTTCTGGGCGATTTTCAACCTGACTGAAATCGCCCCAAAAACGGGCGGGGCCATTTGAAGCACGACTTTAGCCTGATTTGACATTTAGTGGCAGTCAGATCAGATTAGAACACTGATAACTACTGTTGCCGTGATATAATTGATTAGAAAAAAAATCCCTTCCTTTTCCCGTTTGGCAGTGCGTCGCCCATATCGCCCTATTGAACAGGCCGCCCCTGCTCTCAATGCTATTTGATAGGAGTGAAGCCAAATCCAAACTGGCTTCCCTTGATACTTTTTTTTGGGGACCTTTCACAGTTGAGCTCACTCAGTTTAGCTCAATGCTGATTGGCTGTAATTGTATATTTTCTTTAATCAAGGGAGGCCAAATGCTCGCTGGCTTCACTTGAATTCAATGCTACAGGCGGCAACAATGTCATACTCTTTTGGACCAGACAGCATCAGATGGATGGCCTACACATAGAGAGACAGAGGGGCGCTGTTTCACTCGCTCGGATGCTTTCTCCGGTGAGATACATCCAGCCTCTTGCGAAATGAAGGAAAATGATGAAACACAGAGAGACGGAAAATAAATAGTTTTAGATTAAGGCTGTAACACAACAACATGTGGAATAAGTCAAGGGGTATGAATACTTTCTGAAGGCACTGGTACCTGTTTCCAACTAGCTTCAGCTTTCTAGGGTTGAAAAAAAAAGAATCCTCATCAATCTACACACAGTACCCCATAATGACAAAACAAAAAATACATTTACATAAGTATTCAGACCCTTTACTCAGTACTTTGTTGAAGCACCTTTGGCAGCGATTACAGCCTCAAGTCGTCTTGGGTATGAAGCTACAAGCTTGGCATACCTGTATTTGGTTAGTTTCTCCCATTCTTTTCTGCAGATCCTCTCAAGCTCTGTCAGGTTTGATGAGGAGCGTCGCTGTACAGCTATTTTCAGGTCTCTCCGGAGATGTTAGATCGGGTTAAAGTCCGGGCTCTGGCTGGGCAACTCAAGGACATTCAGAGACTTGTCCCGAACCCACTTCTGCGTTGTCTTGGCTGTGTGCTTAGAATCATTGTCCTATTGGAAGGTGAACATTCGCCCCAGTCTGAGGTCCTGAGCGTTCTGGAGCAGGTTTTCATCAAGGATCTCTCTGTACTTTGCTTTGCTCTGTTCATCTTTCCCTCGATCCTGACTAGTCTCCCAGTCTCTCCCACTGCATGATGCTGCCACCACCATGCTTCACCATGCTTCACCGTAGGGATGGTGCCAGGTTACCTCCAGACGTGACGCTTGGCATTCAGGCCAAAGAGTTCAATCTTGGTTTCATCAGACCAGATAATCTTGTTTCTCATGGTCTGAGAGTCCTTTAGGTGCCTTTTGGCAAACTCCAAGTGGGCTGTCATGTGCCTTTTACTGAGGAGTGGCTTCTGTCTGGCCACTCAACCATAAAGGCCTGATTGGTGGAGTGCTGCAGAGATGGTTGTCCTTCTGGAAGGTTCTACCACCTCCACAGAGGAACTCTGGAGCTCTGTCAGAGTGACCATCGGGTTCTTGGTCACCTCCCTGACCAAGGCCCTTCTCCACCGATTGCTCAGTTTGGCCGGGGGCAAGATCTAGGAAGAGTCTTGGTGGTTCCAAACTTCTTCACTGTGTTCTTGGGGACCAAAGATATGTGCCTCAACACAGTGTCCTGTAGACCTGCATGCTTCCATATACCCTCCCCCCCCCAACCCCCAGTCTACTACTGCCACTATATATATAGACCACCTGATAGAACCCAGGTCTTATCTCTCTATCACTACTAGCCACTACTACTGCTACTATATATATAGACCACCTGATAGAACCCAGGTCTTATCTCTCTATCAGTACTAGCCACTACTACTGCTACTATATATATAGACCACCTGATAGAACCCAGGTCTTATCTCTCTATCACTACTAGCCACTACTACTGCTACTATATATATAGACCACCTGATAGAACCCAGGTCTTATCTCTCTATCACTACTAGCCACTACTACTGCTACTATATATATAGACCACCTGATATAACCCAGGTCTTATCTCTCTATCAGTACTAGCCACTACTACTGCCACTATATATATAGACCACCTGATAGAACCCAGGTCTTATCTCTCTATCAGTACTAGCCACTACTACTGCCACTATATATATAGACCACCTGATAGAACCCAGGTCTTATCTCTCTATCAGTACTAACCACTACTACTGCCACTATATATATAGACCACCTGATAGAACCCAGGTCTTATCTCTCTATCAGTACTAACCACTACTACTGCCACTATATATATATATAGACCACCTGATAGAACCCAGGTCTTATCTCTTTATCACTACTAACCACTACTACTGCCACTATATATATAGACCACCTGATAGAACCCAGGTCTTATCTGTGGTCCGCTGTAGCTCAGCTGGTAGAGCACGGCGCTTGTAACGCCAAGGTAGTGGGTTCGATCCCCGGGACCACCCATACACAAAAATGTATGCACGCATGACTGTAAGTCGCTTTGGATAAAAGCGTCTGCTAAATGGCATATTATTATTATTATCTCTCTATCACTACTAACCACTACTACTGCCACTATATATATAGACCACATGATATAACCCAGGTCTAATCTCTCTATCAGTACCAACCACTACTACTGCCACTATATATATAGACCACCTGATAGAACCCAGGTCTTATCTCTCTATCACTACTAACCACTACTACTGCCACTATATATATAGACCACCTGATAGAACCCAGGTCTTATCTCTCTATCAGTACTAACCACTACTACTGCCACTATATATATAGACCACCTGATAGAACCCAGGTCTTATCTCTCTATCAGTACTAACCACTACTACTGCCACTATATATATATAGACCACCTGATAGAACCCAGGTCTTATCTCTCTATAACTACTAGCCACTACTACTGCCACTATATATATAGACCACCTGATAGAACCCAGGTCATATCTCTCTATAACTACTAGCCACTACTACTGCCACTATATATATGGACCACCTGATAGAACCCAGGTCTTATCTCTCTATCAGTACTAGTCTAGTTAAAGTCAGAACAAAGCTGGCTGAAGAAAGAGGGGCCACTTAAAGTTAAGTCGTCGTCAGACATTCAATAGTCAGAGTAGGTTTGAGCTTTGATCACTTATCAGTCCTAGGCTACATGCTCTGTCCTGATACTGGTAGGCCTACAATGTTATTTGAACTGATCTGGGCCCGGTTTCCCAACAGCATATTAAGGCTAAGTTAACCTTCGTAGGAGCATTGTTAAATATCTGAGCTTTTTCCCAAAACCATCGTTAATTACATTGCACTTGAAAACACTCGTAACCTATCTCCTGCGTCAGACCAGTCATAGAACAGTTGGATACTTATTTGCCCTCCTGCGTCACTTTATACACAGATTATCTCTGCTAAACATAGAATCACATGGTTTATCCCTTGATAATTTAAGAACAAAGTGGAATACGTAGAGCTGGGTTGCTCTCTTCCAAGAGCAACTGGGTTGCTCTCTTCCAAGCTTGGAGATTTAACGATGCTCCAACAAAGATTCTAACGATGAACTTAAGATAAATAAATAATAAGCCATTTAGCAGACGCTTATATCCAAAGCGACTTACAGTCATGTGTGCATACATTTTTGTGTATGGGTGGTCCCGGGGATCGAACCCACTACCTTGGCGTTACAAGCGCCGTGCTCTACCAGCTGAGCTACAGATGACCAAGCTGCTTTGAGAAACCGGTCCCTGGATAAGACCATCTGCTAAATGACTAAAATGTTGAACGTAAATGTTATACTGGTTCTAATCCCTGAGCTGACTAGGTGAAAAATCTGTCGATGTGCCCTTGAGCAAGGCACTTAACCCTAATTGCTCCCGTAAGTCGCTCTGGATAAGAGCGTCTGCTAAATGACTAAAAATGTAAATGTAAATACATACAGATCTCATGTTACTGTATTGAATTGTTAGTTTTAAATATTTATAAATGTATGTCACAAATGTATCATTTCTATAGTTCTTTACTAAAAATGTAGTTCTTAGTTACATTTGACTGTGTAAAACCTAGCAGTACTACTTATTTATCTGAGAATGAGGCAGATATATATTATTACTGTGTAAAACCTAGCAGTACTACTTATTTCTCTGAGAGTGAGACAGATATATATACCATTACTGTGTAAAATCTAGCAGTACTACTTATTTCTCTGAGAGTGAGGCAGATATATTATTACTGTGTAAAACCTAGTAGTGCTACTTATTTCTCTGAGAGCGAGGCAGATATGTAGCATTTTGCAAAAAAACATGATTATTTGTCTCTCTGAAATGAAACCATCAAATTATAGATTATAAATAAATACATGTCTGTCATTGAACAACCCCATGCCATGACTAGATGGTGAAAAAACACACCAATCTCTTTCAGAATTTCTTTAAACAATAAAAGCAAATTGACGAACATTTCAGAAAATGGATTTATAGCGTTTTGGAATGAAACTCTTGTTTCCCCATCTGAGCTCAGAGTAGATGAGAGATGTAATGTTTGTCTCTGTTGTGTTGAAGCCCAATCAAGCAGGAGAGACCAGCCTCCCCTGTACCCAGCTGTGTGTCCATGAAGAGTGACTGGTCTATGCATTGTCCTATACAGTTTAGAGAGGGAGACTTTTCTACTGAACAAAGGTAAGAAGAACTTATGGGTCATGGTCAGTGAGTTAAACAACACTGTCTCTAGTCATTTCTCCTCTCCCATTTTATCATTTATATTTGTTATTTTCATAATCCATAGGCTAATCCTTTTCTCAATTTTCATAGTCCTGAAACAATATTAAACAAACACTACATTCCCTCCCTGTGTGTGTGTGTGTGTGTGTGTGAGTGTGGTGTATGTGTGTGTGTGTGTGTGTGTGCACTCCCTGGATGAGGAGATGTAATCTCTATCCTGATTGACGTGTCACTTTTACCCCTACCTACATGTACATATTACCTCAACTACCTGGTAACCCTGCACATTGACTCAGTACTGGTACTCCTTGTATATAGTCTAGTTATTACCTCAACTACCTGGTACCCCTGCACATTGACTCAGTACTGGTACTCCTTATAGTCTCATTATTGTTATATCATTATGTTACTATTTCCTTTTTGTATTTAGCTAATTTTTCTTACTTTTTAACTGCATTGTTGGGAAAGGGCTCGTAAGTAAGCATTTCACGGTAAAGTGTACAGCTGTTGTATTCGGCGCATGTGAGAAATACAATTTGATTTGATTTGAAGCTCATTGGCAGAAACGAACGGTCGTCTCGTGCCGAACAGCGCATGTTCGGATGTTGAAGCACTGTGGCTAGGAAAAACTCCCTGGAAAGGCAGGAACCTAGGAAGAAACCTAGAGAGGAACCAGGCTCTGAGGGGTGGCCAGTCCTCTTCTGGCTGTGCTGGGGGGAGATTATAACAGTACATGGCCATTAAGGCCAGATCGTTCTTCAAGATGTTCAAATGTTCATAGATGACCAGCAGGGTCAAATAATAATCACTGTGATTATAGAGGTTGCAACAGGTCAGCACCTCAGGAGTAAATGTCAGTTGGCTTTTCATAGCCGAGCATTCAGAGGTTGAGACAGGTGAGAGAGAGAGAGAGAGAGAGAGAGAGAGAGAGAGAGAGAGGAGAGAGAGAGAGAGAGAGAGAGAGAGAGAGAGAGAGAGAGAGAGAGAGAGAGAGAGAGAGAGAGAGAGAGAGAGAGAGAGAGAGAGAGAGAGAGAGAGAGAGAGAGAGAGAGAGAGAGAGAGAGAGAGAGAGAGAGAGAGAGAGAGAGAGAGAGAGAGAGAGAGCACTTGTCTGTTCAACGTTAATAACGATGGTTTTGGGAAACAGCTCAGAGATTTAACAATGCTCCTACAAGGGTTTTAATTATGAACTTGGCTTTAAGATGCCCTGGATAAAAACATCTGCTAAATGACTAAAATGTTGAACGTAAATGTTTTCTTTTAATGGTGCTGTATATGTATTACAAATGTAGTTATTTGTTACATTTGACTGTGAACAACCCATATTTGTATTTCTATGAGAGTGAGGCAATCTCTGAAATGAAACCATCAAGTGATAGATTTTAAACAAATACATGTCTGTCATTTTACATCCCATAATTACATAGTGAAAGAACTCACCAATCTCTTTCCTCATTTCTTTAAACAATAACATCTAATTGACCAACATTTCTGAAAATGGATATATAGCGTTTTGGAATGAAACTCTTGTTTCCCCATCTGAGCTCAGAGTAGATGAGAGATGTAATGTTTGTCTCTGTTGTGTTGAAGCCCAATCAAGCAGGAGAGACCAGCCTCCCCTGTACCCAGCTGTGTGTCCATGAAGAGTGACCGGTCTATGGAACAACCTATAACGTTTACAGAGGGAGACTTTTCTAGTGAACAAAGGTAAGAAGAACTCATGGGTCATGGTCAGTGAGTTAAACAACACTGTCTCTAATCATTTCTCCTCTCCCATTTTCCCATTTATTTTTGTTGTTTTCATAATCCATAGGCTAATCATTTTTTCCATTTTCATAGTCCTGAAACAATATTAAACAAACACAACATTCCCTCCCTGTGTGTGTGTGTGTGTGTGTGCGTGTGTGTGTGTGTGTGTGTGTGTGTGTGTTTGCACTCCCTGGATGAGGAGATGTAATCTCTATCCTGATTGCCTAGTCACTTTTACCCCTACCTACATGTACATATTACCTCAACTACCTGGTACCCTGCACATTGACTCAGTACTGGTACTCCTTGTATATAGTCTAGTTATTACCTCAACTACCTGGTACCCCTGCACTTTGACTCAGTACTGGTACTCCATGTATATAGTCTAGTTATTACCTCAACTACCTGGTACCCTGCACATTGACTCAGTACTGGTACTCCTTGTATATAGTCTAGTTATTACCTCAACTACCTGGTACCCCTGCACATTGACTCAGTACTGGTACTCCTTGTATATAGTCTAGTTATTACCTCAACTACCTGGTACCCCTGCACATTGACTCAGTACTGGTACTCCTTGTATATAATTTAGTTATGACCTCAACTACCTGGTACCCCTGCACATTGACTCAGTACTGGTACTCCCTGTATATAATCTAGTTATTACCTCAACTACCTGGTACCCTGCACATTGACTCAGTACTGGTACTCCTTGTATATAGTCTAGTTATTACCTCAACTACCTGGTACCCCTGCACATTGACTCAGTACTTGTACTCCTTGTATATAGTCTAGTTATTACCTCAACTACCTCATACCCCTGGACATTGACTCAGTACTGGTACTCCTTGTATATAGTCTATGTATTACCTCAACTACCTGGTACCCTGCACATTGACTCAGTACTGGTACTCCTTGTATATAGTCTAGTTATTACCTCAACTACCTGGTACCCCTGCACATTGACTCAGTACTGGTACTCCTTGTATATAGTCTAGTTATTACCTCAACTACCTGGTACCCTGCACATTGACTCAGTACTGGTACTCCTTGTATATAGTCTAGTTATTACCTCAACTACCTGGTACCCCTGTACATTGACTCAGTACTGGTACTCCTTGTATATAGTCTAGTTATTACCTCAACTACCTGGTACCCCTGTACATTGACTCAGTACTGGTACTCCTTGTATATAGTCTAGTTATTACCTCAACTACCTGATACCCCTGCACAGGTGGAGATTATAAACTCAGCAAAAAAAGAAACGTCCTCACGCTGTCAACTGCGTTTATTTTCAGCAAACTTAACATGTAAATATTTGTATGAACATAACAAGATTCAACAACTGAGACATAGACTGAACAAGTTCCACAGACATGTGACTAACAGAAATTGAATAATGTGTCCCTGAACAAAGGGGGAGTCAAAATCTAAAGTAACAGACAGTATCTGGTGTTGCCACCAGCTGCATTAAGTTCTGCAGTACATCTCCTCCTCATGTACTGCACCAGATTTGCCAGTCCTTGCTGTGTAATGTTATCCTACGCTTCCACCAAGGCACCTGCAAGTTCACAGACATTTCTGGGGGGAATGGCCCTAGCCCTCACCCTCCGATCCAACAGGTCCCAGACGTGCTCAATGGGATTGAGATCCGGGCTCTTCGCTGGCCATTGCAGAACACTGACATTCCTGTCTTGCAGGAAATCACGCACAGAACGAGCAGTATGGCTGGTGGCATTGTCATTATTACTGTGTAAAACCTAGCAGTACTACGTATTTCTCTGAGAGTGAGGCAGATATATATTTTTACTGTGTAAAACCTAGCAGTACTACTTGTTTCTCTGAGAGTGATGCAGATATGTAGCATTTTGCAAAATAACATGATTATTTGTCTCTCTGAAATGAAACCATCAAGTGATAGATTTTAAACAAATAAATATCTGTCATTGAACAACCCCATGCCATGATTAGATAGTGAAAAAACACACCAATCTCTTTCATAATTTCTTTAAGCAATAAAAGCAAATTTACCATCATTTCAGAAAATGTATATATAGCATTTTTGAATGAAACTCTTGTTTCCCCATCTGAGCTCAGAGTAGATGAGAGACGTAATGTTTGTCTCTGTTGTGTTGAAGCCCAATCAAGCAGGAGAGACCAGCCTCCCCTGTACCCAGCTGTGTGTCCATGAAGAGTGACAGGTCTATGATGCAACCTCTAAACTTTAGAGAGGGAGACATTTCTACTGAACAAAGGTAAGAAGAACTCATGGGTCATGGTCAGTGAGTTAAAGAACACTGTCTCTAATCATTTCTCCTCTCCCATTTTCCCATTTATTTTTGTTGTTTTCATAATCCATAGGCTAATCATTTTTTCCATTTTCATAGTCCTGAAACTATATTAAACAAACACAACACTCCCTCCCTGTGTGTGTGTGTGTGTGTGTGTGTGTGTGTGTGTGTGTGTGTGTGTGTGTGTGTGTGTGTTTGCACTTCCTGGATGAGGAGATGTAATCTCTATCCTGATTGCCTAGTCACTTTTACCCCTACCTACATGTACATATTACCTCAACTACCTGGTACCCTGCACATTGACTCAGTACTGGTACTCCTTGTATATAGTCTAGTTATTACCTCAACTACCTGGTACCCCTGCACATTGACTCAGTACTGGTACTCCTTGTATATAGTCTAGTTATTACCTCAACTACCTGGTACCCTGCACATTGACTCAGTACTGGTACTCCTTGTATATAGTCTAGTTATTACCTCAACTACCTGGTACCCTGCACATTGACTCAGTACTGGTAATCCTTGTATATAGTCTAGTTATTACCTCAACTACCTGGTACCCCTGTACATTGACTCAGTACTGGTACTCCTTGTATATAGTCTAGTTATTACCTCAACTACCTGGTACCCCTGTACATTGACTCAGTACTGGTACTCCTTGTATATAGTCTAGTTATTACCTCAACTACCTGATACCCCTGCACAGGTGGAGATGATAAACTCAGCAAAAAAAGAAACGTCCTCACACTGTCAACTGCGTTTATTTTCAGCAAACTTAACATGTGTAAATATTTGTATGAACATATCAAGATTCACCAACTGAGACATAAACTGAACAAGTTCCACAGACATGTGACTAACAGAAATTGAATAATGTGTCCCTGAACAAAGGGGGAGTCAAAATCAAAAGTAACGGACAGTATCTGGTGTTGCCACCAGCTGCATTAAGTACTGCAGTGCATCTCCTCCTCATGGACTGCACCAGATTTACCAGTCCTTGCTGTTTAATGTTATCCTACGCTTCCACCAAGGCACCTGCAAGTTCACAGACATTTCTGGGGGGAATGGCCCTAGCCCTCACCCTCCGATCCAACAGGTCCCAGACGTGCTCAATGGGATTGAGATCCGGGCTCTTCGCTGGCCATTGCAGAACACTGACATTCCTGTCTTGCAGGAAATCACGCACAGAACGAGCAGTATGGCTGGTGGCATTGTCATTATTACTGTGTAAAACCTAGCAGTACTACGTATTTCTCTGAGAGTGAGGCAGATATATATTTTTACTGTGTAAAACCTAGCAGTACTACTTATTTCTCTGAGAGTGAGGCAGATATATATTAATACTGTGTAAAACCTAGCAGTACTACTTGTTTCTCTGAGAGTGATGCAGATATGTAGCATTTTGCAAAATAACATGATTATTTGTCTCTCTGAAATGAAACCATCAAGTGATAGATTTTAAACAAATACATATCTGTCATTGAACAACCCCATGCCATGATTAGATAGTGAAAAAAACACACCAATCTCTTTCATAATTTCTTTAAGCAATAAAAGCAAATTTACCATCATTTCAGAAAATGTATATATAGCATTTTTGAATGAAACTCTTGTTTCCCCATCTGAGCTCAGAGTAGATGAGAGACGTAATGTTTGTCTCTGTTGTGTTGAAGCCCAATCAAGCAGGAGAGACCAGCCTCCCCTGTACCCAGCTGTGTGTCCATGAAGAGTGACCGGTCTATGATGCAACCTCTAAACTTTAGAGAGGGAGACATTTCTACTGAACAAAGGTAAGAAGAACTCATGGGTCATGGTCAGTGAGTTAAACAACACTGTCTCTAATCATTTCTCCTCTCCCATTTTCCCATTTATTTTTGTTGTTTTCATAATCCATAGGATAATCATTTTTTCCATTTTCATAGTCCTGAAACTATACTAAACAAACACAACATTCCCTCCCTGTGTGTGTGTGTGTGTGTGTGTGTGTGTGTGTGTGTGTGTGTGTGTGTGTGTTTGCACTTCCTGGATGAGGAGATGTAATCTCTATCCTGATTGCCTAGTCACTTTTACCCCTACCTACATGTACATATTACCTCAACTACCTGGTACCCTGCACATTGACTCAGTACTGGTACTCCTTGTATATAGTCTAGTTATTACCTCAACTACCTGGTACCCCTGCACATTGACTCAGTACTGGTACTCCTTGTATATAGTCTAGTTATTACCTCAACTACCTGGTACCCCTGCACTTTGACTCAGTACTGGTACTCCATGTATATAGTCTAGTTATTACCTCAACTACCTGGTACCCTGCACATTGACTCAGTACTGGTACTCCTTGTATATAGTCTAGTTATTACCTCAACTACCTGGTACCCCTGCACATTGACTCAGTACTGGTACTCCTTGTATATAGTCTAGTTATTACCTCAACTACCTGGTACCCCTGCACATTGACTCAGTACTGGTACTCCTTGTATATAATTTAGTTATGACCTCAACTACCTGGTACCCCTGCACATTGACTCAGTACTGGTACTCCCTGTATATAATCTAGTTATTACCTCAACTACCTGGTACCCTGCACATTGACTCAGTACTGGTACTCCTTGTATATAGTCTAGTTATTACCTCAACTACCTGGTACCCCTGCACATTGACTCAGTACTGGTACTCCTTGTATATAGTCTAGTTATTACCTCAACTACCTCATACCCCTGGACATTGACTCAGTACTGGTACTCCTTGTATATAGTCTATGTATTACCTCAACTACCTGGTACCCTGCACATTGACTCAGTACTGGTACTCCTTGTATATAGTCTAGTTATTACCTCAACTACCTGGTACCCCTGCACATTGACTCAGTACTGGTACTCCTTGTATATAGTCTAGTTATTACCTCAACTACCTGGTACCCTGCACATTGACTCAGTACTGGTACTCCTTGTATATAGTCTAGTTATTACCTCAACTACCTGGTACCCCTGTACATTGACTCAGTACTGGTACTCCTTGTATATAGTCTAGTTATTACCTCAACTACCTGGTACCCCTGTACATTGACTCAGTACTGGTACTCCTTGTATATAGTCTAGTTATTACCTCAACTACCTGATACCCCTGCACAGGTGGAGATTATAAACTCAACAAAAAAAGAAACGTCCTCACACTGTCAACTGCGTTTATTTTCAGCAAACTTAACATGTAAATATTTGTATGAACATAACAAGATTCAACAACTGAGACATAGACTGAACAAGTTCCACAGACATGTGACTAACAGAAATTGAATAATGTGTCCCTGAACAAAGGGGGAGTCAAAATCAAAAGTAACAGACAGTATCTGGTGTTGCCACCAGCTGCATTAAGTTCTGCAGTACATCTCCTCCTCATGTACTGCACCAGATTTGCCAGTCCTTGCTGTGTAATGTTATCCTACGCTTCCACCAAGGCACCTGCAAGTTCACAGACATTTCTGGGGGGAATGGCCCTAGCCCTCACCCTCCGATCCAACAGGTCCCAGACGTGCTCAATGGGATTGAGATCCGGGCTCTTCGCTGGCCATTGCAGAACACTGACATTCCTGTCTTGCAGGAAATCACGCACAGAACGAGCAGTATGGCTGGTGGCATTGTCATTATTACTGTGTAAAACCTAGCAGTACTACGTATTTCTCTGAGAGTGAGGCAGATATATATTTTTACTGTGTAAAACCTAGCAGTACTACTTGTTTCTCTGAGAGTGATGCAGATATGTAGCATTTTGCAAAATAACATGATTATTTGTCTCTCTGAAATGAAACCATCAAGTGATAGATTTTAAACAAATACATATCTGTCATTGAACAACCCCATGCCATGATTAGATAGTGAAAAAAACACACCAATCTCTTTCATAATTTCTTTAAGCAATAAAAGCAAATTTACCATCATTTCAGAAAATGTATATATAGCATTTTTGAATGAAACTCTTGTTTCCCCATCTGAGCTCAGAGTAGATGAGAGACGTAATGTTTGTCTCTGTTGTGTTGAAGCCCAATCAAGCAGGAGAGACCAGCCTCCCCTGTACCCAGCTGTGTGTCCATGAAGAGTGACAGGTCTATGATGCAACCTCTAAACTTTAGAGAGGGAGACATTTCTACTGAACAAAGGTAAGAAGAACTCATGGGTCATGGTCAGTGAGTTAAAGAACACTGTCTCTAATCATTTCTCCTCTCCCATTTTCCCATTTATTTTTGTTGTTTTCATAATCCATAGGCTAATCATTTTTTCCATTTTCATAGTCCTGAAACTATATTAAACAAACACAACATTCCCTCCCTGTGTGTGTGTGTGTGTGTGTGTGTGTGTGTGTGTGTGTGTGTGTGTGTGTGTGTGTGTGTGTGTTTGCACTTCCTGGATGAGGAGATGTAATCTCTATCCTGATTGCCTAGTCACTTTTACCCCTACCTACATGTACATATTACCTCAACTACCTGGTACCCTGCACATTGACTCAGTACTGGTACTCCTTGTATATAGTCTAGTTATTACCTCAACTACCTGGTACCCCTGCACATTGACTCAGTACTGGTACTCCTTGTATATAGTCTAGTTATTACCTCAACTACCTGGTACCCTGCACATTGACTCAGTACTGGTACTCCTTGTATATAGTCTAGTTATTACCTCAACTACCTGGTACCCTGCACATTGACTCAGTACTGGTAATCCTTGTATATAGTCTAGTTATTACCTCAACTACCTGGTACCCCTGTACATTGACTCAGTACTGGTACTCCTTGTATATAGTCTAGTTATTACCTCAACTACCTGGTACCCCTGTACATTGACTCAGTACTGGTACTCCTTGTATATAGTCTAGTTATTACCTCAACTACCTGATACCCCTGCACAGGTGGAGATGATAAACTCAGCAAAAAAGAAACGTCCTCACACTGTCAACTGCGTTTTATTTTCAGCAAACTTAACATGTGTAAATATTTGTATGAACATATCAAGATTCACCAACTGAGACATAAACTGAACAAGTTCCACAGACATGTGACTAACAGAAATTGAATAATGTGTCCCTGAACAAAGGGGGAGTCAAAATCAAAAGTAACGGACAGTATCTGGTGTTGCCACCAGCTGCATTAAGTACTGCAGTGCATCTCCTCCTCATGGACTGCACCAGATTTACCAGTCCTTGCTGTTTAATGTTATCCTACGCTTCCACCAAGGCACCTGCAAGTTCACAGACATTTCTGGGGGGAATGGCCCTAGCCCTCACCCTCCGATCCAACAGGTCCCAGACGTGCTCAATGGGATTGAGATCCGGGCTCTTCGCTGGCCATTGCAGAACACTGACATTCCTGTCTTGCAGGAAATCACGCACAGAACGAGCAGTATGGCTGGTGGCATTGTCATTATTACTGTGTAAAACCTAGCAGTACTACGTATTTCTCTGAGAGTGAGGCAGATATATATTTTTACTGTGTAAAACCTAGCAGTACTACTTATTTCTCTGAGAGTGAGGCAGGTATATATTAATACTGTGTAAAACCTAGCAGTACTACTTGTTTCTCTGAGAGTGATGCAGATATGTAGCATTTTGCAAAATAACATGATTATTTGTCTCTCTGAAATGAAACCATCAAGTGATAGATTTTAAACAAATACATATCTGTCATTGAACAACCCCATGCCATGATTAGATAGTGAAAAAACACACCAATCTCTTTCATAATTTCTTTAAGCAATAAAAGCAAATTTACCATCATTTCAGAAAATGTATATATAGCATTTTTTGAATGAAACTCTTGTTTCCCCATCTGAGCTCAGAGTAGATGAGAGATGTAATGTTTGTCTCTGTTGTGTCGAAGCCCAATCAAGCAGGAGAGACCAGCCTCCCCTGTACCCAGCTGTGTGTCCATGAAGAGTGACCGGTCTATGATGCAACCTCTAAACTTTAGAGAGGGAGACATTTCTACTGAACAAAGGTAAGAAGAACTCATGGGTCATGGTCAGTGAGTTAAACAACACTGTCTCTAATCATTTCTCCTCTCCCATTTTCCCATTTATTTTTGTTGTTTTCATAATCCATAGGCTAATCATTTTTTCCATTTTCATAGTCCTGAAACTATACTAAACAAACACAACATTCCCTCCCTGTGTGTGTGTGTGTGTGTGTGTGTGTGTGTGTGTGTGTGTGTGTGTGTGTGTGTGTGTGTGTGTGTGTTTGCACTTCCTGGATGAGGAGATGTAATCTCTATCCTGATTGCCTAGTCACTTTTACCCCTACCTACATGTACATATTACCTCAACTACCTGGTACCCTGCACATTGACTCAGTACTGGTACTCCTTGTATATAGTCTAGTAATTACCTCAACTACCTGGTACCCCTGCACATTGACTCAGTACTGGTACTCCTTGTATATAGTCTAGTTATTACCTCAACTACCTGGTACCCTGCACATTGACTCAGTACTGGTACTCCTTGTATATAGTCTAGTTATTACCTCAACTACCTGGTACCCTGCACATTGACTCAGTACTGGTAATCCTTGTATATAGTCTAGTTATTACCTCAACTACCTGGTACCCCTGTACATTGACTCAGTACTGGTACTCCTTGTATATAGTCTAGTTATTACCTCAACTACCTGGTACCCCTGTACATTGACTCAGTACTGGTACTCCTTGTATATAGTCTAGTTATTACCTCAACTACCTGGTACCCCTGTACATTGACTCAGTACTGGTACTCCTTGTATATAGTCTAGTTATTACCTCAACTACCTGATACCCCTGCACAGGTGGAGATGATAAACTCAGCAAAAAAGAAACGTCCTCACACTGTCAACTGCGTTTATTTTCAGCAAACTTAACATGTGTAAATATTTGTATGAACATATCAAGATTCACCAACTGAGACATAAACTGAACAAGTTCCACAGACATGTGACTAACAGAAATTGAATAATGTGTCCCTGAACAAAGGGGGAGTCAAAATCAAAAGTAACGGACAGTATCTGGTGTTGCCACCAGCTGCATTAAGTACTGCAGTGCATCTCCTCCTCATGGACTGCACCAGATTTACCAGTTCTTGCTGTGTAATGTTATCCTACGCTTCCACCAAGGCACCTGCAAGTTCACAGACATTTCTGGGGGGAATGGCCCTAGCCCTCACCCTCCGATCCAACAGGTCCCAGACGTGCTCAATGGGATTGAGATCCGGGCTCTTCGCTGGCCATGGCAGAACACTGACATTCCTGTCTTGCAGGAAATCACACACAGAACGAGCAGTATGGCTGGTGGCATTGTCATGAGGAGGGTCATGTCAGGATGAGCCTGCAGGAAGGGTACCACATGAGGGAGGAGGATGTCTTCCCTGTAACGCACAGCGTTGAGATTGCCTGCAATGACAACAAGCTCAGTCCGATGATGCTGTGACACACCGCCCCAGACCATGACGGACCCTCCACCTCCGAATCGATCCCGCTCCAGAGGACAGGCCTCGGTGTAACGCTCATTCCTTCGACGATAAACGCGAATCTGACCATCACCCCTGGTGAGACAAAACCGCGACTCGTTAGTGAACAACAGTTTTTGCCAGTCCTGTCTGGTCCAGAGCGATGGTGGGTTTGTGCCCATAGGCGACATTGTTGCCGGTGATGTCTGGTGAGGACCTGCCTTACAACAGGCCTACTAGCCCTCAGTCCAGCCTCTCTCAGCCTATTGCGGACAGTCTGAGCACTGATGGAGGGATTGTGCGTTCCTGGTGTAACTCGGGAAGTTGTTGTTGCCATCCTGTACCTGTGATGTTCGGATGTACCGATCCTGTGTAGGTGTTCTTACACGTGGTCTGCCACTGCGAGGACGATCAGCTGTCCGTCCTGTCTCCCTGTAGCGCTGTCTTAGGCGTCTCACAGTACGGACATTGCAATTTATTGCCCTGGCCACATCTGCAGTCCTCATGCCTCCTTGCAGCATGCCTAAGGCACGTTCATGCAGATGAGCAGGGACCCTGGGCATCTTTCTTTTGGTGTTTTTCAGAGTCAGTAGAAAGGCCTCTTTAGTGTCCTAAGTTTTCATAACTGTGACCTTAATTGCCTACCGTCTGTAAGCTGTTAATGTCTTAACGGCCGTTCCACAGGTGCATGTTCATTAATTGTCTATGGTTCATTGAACATGCAGTGTTTAAATGCAGTGTGTGTGTGTGTGTGTGTGTGTGTGTGTGTGTACTCCCTGGATGAGGAGATGTAATCTCATGTTTTATCCACAGAAACCAACAGGAGAGATCAGAGTCAGAGATTCTCAGTGGTCAGTCTTCCCAGAGTCATCAAACAGACCTGGCCTCCATATTCAGTGTATGTGGTCCTGTTATGTACATTTGTTTTTGTTTACCTCAAGTAAAGTTGATCTGTCAATCATTCATTTATGTGTTAATAAGAAAGCATTTAGTCTCTTGCTTAACTGATTTACTTGATTTATTTCAGTTGCTTGAAGAGAATATTATGACATTTGTGAAGAAGGAGCTGAAGATGTTCAAGAGGATTCTTAGTCCAGAACTCCCAGAAGGCTTTGAGAGTCAGAAGCAGGATAAGGAAGTGGTGGATGCTGAAGATGAGAAGCAGGAGAGCAGTGCCAGAGAGGGGGCTCTGAAGATCACACTGCACGTCCTGAGGAAAATGAACCAGAAGGAGCTTGCTGACACACTGGAGAAAAGTAAGAGCTGTCTGCCTCATGTTGAATGATGTTTTAGAACATTTAAAAGCTGTAGCTAAAGTACAGCTAAAGTAGCTGTGTAACTCAGTGATATTGTAGCAGCCTTAACACAACACCTAGTGACCTCATCAAGTAGCAGCAGGGATGTGTTGTGTTGAGAGAGAGAGAGAGAGAGAGAGAGAGAGAGAGAGAGAGAGAGAGAGAGAGAGAGAGAGAGAGAGAGAGAGAGAGAGAATACCAATAATAATATAATCAGTCACACCAGTCTGTAATGCATTATGAAAACATTTACACATTTATACAGTCAGTTAAGCGAATAAATTATTATAATTAAAAAAATTATAACAGTCCCACAATACTGTAGGCATTAAATCAGACGTAATATTAATATCCTCTGTGTTATTTCATCATTCAGAAGAGCTTGCTGTGATTTTCCAACATAAACTCAAATCTAATCTAAAGAAGAAGTTTCAATGTGTATTTGAGGGGATCGCTAAACAAGGAAACCCAACACTTCTCAATAAGATCTACACAGAGCTCTACATCACAGAGGGTGGAACAGGAGAGGTCAATAATGAACATGAGCTGAGACAGATTGAGACAACAACCAGGAAACAAGCAAGACCAGAGACTGCAGTCAAATGTAACGACATCTTCAAACCCTTAACTGGACAAGACAAACCTATCAGAACTGTGCTGACAAACGGAGTCGCTGGCATTGGAAAAACAGTCTCTGTGCAGAAGTTCATTCTGGACTGGGCTGAAGGAAAAGCAAATCAGAATATCCAATTCATATTTTCATTCCCTTTTCGGGAGCTGAATTTGATGAAAGGGGAAAAACACACTTTGATTGAACTTCTCAATCACTTCTCAATGGAAACCAAAAAATCAAGAATCTCCAATTATGACAAGTACAAAGTTCTGTTCATCTTTGATGGTCTGGATGAGTGCCGACTGCCCCTAGACTTCCAGAAGAACAAGATTTGTCGGGACGTCACAGAGTCAACCTCAGTGGATGTTCTGCTGACAAATCTCATCAAGGGAAATCTGCTTTCCTCTGCTCTCCTCTGGATAACTACCCGACCTGCAGCAGCCAATCAGATCCCTTCAGGGTGTGTTGACCAGGTGACAGAGGTACGAGGGTTCAATGACCCACAGAAGGAGGAGTATTTCAGAAAGAGATTCAGTGATCAGGACCTGGCCAGCAGAATCATCTCACACATAAAGACATCAAGGAGCCTCCACATCATGTGCCACATTCCAGTCTTCTGTTGGATTTCTGCAACAGTCCTTGAACACATGTTGAGTACAGACAAGACAGAAGAGATGCCCAAGACTCTGACTGAGATGTTCATACACCTTGTGGTGTTTCATAGCAAACAGAAGAATGAAAAGTATCTTGGGAAAGAAGAGACAGGTCCACACTGGAATAAAGAGAGCATTCTGTCACTGGGAAAACTGGCTTTTCAACAGCTTGTTGAGGGCAATCTGATTTTCTATGAAAAAGACCTGAAAGAGGCTGGCATTGATGTCAATGAAGCCTCAGTGTACTCAGGATTGTGCACACAGCTCTTTAAAGAGGAATGTGGGCTGTACCAGGACAAGGTGTACTGCTTCGTGCATCTGAGCATTCAGGAGTTTCTGGCTGCTGTATATGTGTTCCTCTCATTCATCAACAACAATGAGAATCTAATGGCCAAATCTCAATCAACCAGGAACTGTTTTGCACTGTTCAGAGACAAGTCTGAAGTTACTTTATACAAGAGTGCTGTGGATAAAGCCTTACAAAGTGAGACAGGAAACCTGGACCTTTTCCTCCGCTTCCTTCTGGGCCTCTCACTGGAGTCCAATCAGAAGCACTTACGAGGTCTACTGACAAAGACAAGAAGCAGCTCACAGAGCCATGAAGAAACAGTCAAGTACCTCAAGAAGAAGATCAGGGAGAATCCCTCTCCAGAGAGGTGCATCAATCTGATCCACTGTCTGAATGAACTGAATGACCATTCTCTAGTGGAGGAGATCCAAAGCTACCTGAGATCAGGAAGTCTCTCAGAAGACAAACTGTCACCTTCACAGTTGTCAGCTCTGGTCTTTGTGTTGCTGACTTCAGAAAAGGAGCTGGATGTGTTTGACCCGAAAAAATACTCCAGATCAGAGGAAGGTCTTCTGAGGCTGCTTCCAATGGTCAAAGCCTCCAGAGCTGCTCTGTGAGTACATAAAATGACATTTAAGTACTAATCATCAGGAAGACATATTCAGTTTAGAGAAAAATATATATTATAATATGTATATAATATATAATATTAAATTGAAAAACTTACTGAATCAGTGCATTGGTGTTCACATTTGTATAACAATATGACCATACAATTCTAGGAGACGGAAGATGAATCTATGTTGTTTAAGAGAATAAACCAAATGCATCTGCCATTGTCCTTCTACACTACTGGTGTTAAATGAACAGTGTGTTTGTGAAATCATGATGATCTCTTTGTCAGGCTGTCATTCTGTGGACTCACAGAGAAAGGCTGTGCTTCTCTGGTCTCAGCTCTGAAGTCAAACCCCTCACACCTGAGAGAGCTGGATCTGAGTAACAATGACCTGAAGGATTCAGGAGTGAAGCTGCTCTCTGCTGTCCTGGGGAATCCCCACTGTAAACTGGAGACTCTGAGGTCAGTATTCCTGTAGTTGGTCAACAAGTGATAACTGTTCACCAGATCCACATGTGTTTACCAGGCACACATAGTCCACACCATATGTGTTTGGACAGGGAAGCTTACAGTTTTACATTTGGTGCTATGCTCCAGCATTTTGGATTTGAGATATAATGTTATATATTAGGTGACAGTATATAATGTCACCTTTTATTTGAGATTATTTTCATACATATCTGTTTCACCATTTAGAAATTAAAGCACTTTATGTATCTAGTCCCCCTATTTGAAGAAGTCATAAGTATTCTGTTCCCTTTATAAATATATATGGCAGGTTTCAGGACTCTGATGTATCTGAATATGTTGAAAAAATATACTGCCACTATTTTCACCACCAAAGAATAGCAGTGTGGTTTTAATATGATTTGACTCTTTGCAGGCTGTCAGGCTGTCTAGTCACAGAGGAAGGCTGTGCTTCTCTGGTCTCAGCTCTGAAGTCAAACCCCTCACACCTGAGAGAGCTGGACCTGAGCTACAATCACCCAGGAGACTCAGGAGTCAGACTGCTCTCTGCTGGACTGGAGGATCCACACT
>NW_025535564.1:72500-92171 GCF_020615455.1 Coregonus clupeaformis
CCAAGGCTATGGAGACGTATATCGAGGACTGCCTGGCTGCAGGGGGTATCCGTCCTTCTGCCTCTCCCACCAGCGCAGGTTTCTTCTTTTTGGAGAAGAGGGACAAAACCCTGCGCCCGTGCATCAACTACCGGGGCCTCAATGACATCACAGTTAAGAACCGCTACCCGCTGCCACTAATCGCCTCGGCATTCAAGCCGCTCCAGGGGGCCACTATTTTCTCTAAGTTGGAGCTGCGGAAACACCTACCATCTGGTGTGGCTACGGGAAGGTGACGAGTTGAAGACAGCCTTCAACACTGCTAGCGGACACTACGAATACCTGGTGATGCCATTCGGTCTGACCAATGCTCCTTCTGTGTTCAAGGCGCTGGTTAACAACATTCTCTGCAAGATGTTGAACCGCTCCGTGTTTGTCTACCTCGACGACATCCTCGTCTTTTCCCGCTCAGCTCAAGAACACGTTCTCCACGTCCACAGGTCTTCCAGCGGCTCCTGGAGAACCAACTTTTTGACAAAGCAGGAAAATGCGAATTCCATCACTCCACCATCTCCTTCCTTGGATAAATCATAGCTGCTGGTAATGTGCAGATGGATCCCGGAAAGGTGAGAGCGGTGGTGGATTGGCCCCAACCCACGTCCAGAGTGCAGCTGCAACGCTTCTTAGGATTTGCTCATTTCTATCGCAGTTTTATCTGGGGTTACAGCACCCTGGTTACAGCACCCTGGTTACAGCTCCCTGAATTCCCCCCTTTCAGCACTGACCTCTCCCAAGGTCCCGTTCACGTGGTCCCCAGCTGCTGACCTGGCGTTCCTGGACCTTAAACACCGCTTCACCATAGCTCCCATATTAATCCATCCGGACCCGTCCCGTCAGTTCGTGGTGGAGGTAGACGCTTCGGATGTCGGAGTGGGGGGCAGTCCTGTCCCAGTGTTCTGCCCTGGAGCTGCATCCCTGCGCCTTCTTCTCCCATCGTCTTAACTCCATGGAGAGGAATTATGATGTGGGGAATCGAGAACTACTCACGGTGAATATGGCATTGGAGGAGTGGAGGCGGATCACATGAACCTGGAATATCTCCGCACCGCCAAGCGTCTCAACACCAGGCAAGCTCGATGGGCCCTGCTGTTCACCCGGTTCAACTTTACCATCTCCTACCGCCAGGGGGTCCAAAAATGTTATGCCGGATGCGCTTTCACGCTGCTATAGCCCCGCTGCTACACCCTCGGACCCTGAGACCATCCTTCCTACCTTGTGTCTGTTGGCTACACTCATCTGGGGAATAGAGAACCAGGTCCCTGAGGCGCTGCGTTCCCAGCCGGACCCCGACGCTGCCCGCTCCCTGGTCCTTGAATGGGCTCATTCCTCCAGGCTTGCCTGGCTCCCGTCGGACCCTGGCCTTTGTGCGACAACACTTTTGGTGGCCCACCATGGTCCCTGACGTCTCCACTTTCATCGCCGCCTGAACTGTCTGTGCATAGAATAAGACTCCTCAGCAAGCTCTGGCTGGCCTCCTTCAACATCTTCCTGTTCCTCACCGTCCCTGGTCACATATATCCCTGGACTTTGTCACTGGTCTCCCTCTGTCTGATGGCAACACCACTATCCTCACGGTGGTGGACAGGTTTTCCAAAGCCACCCATTTCATTCCCCTCCCCAAGCTACCCTCTGCCAAGGAGACAGCCCAGCCCGGCTTCCGGATCCATGAACTTCCGGTGGACACAGTCTCCGACCGTGGTTCTCAGTTCTCATCCCGGTTCTGGAAGGCATTCTGCACCTTCATTGGGTCGTCGGCCAGCCTGTCCTCCGCCAGCAACTCGTGTGGGTAGAATACACACGCAACACCCTCCCCTGCTCAGCCCCTGGTCTCTCGCCTTTCGAGTGTTCGATGGGTTATCAGCCCCCGCTCTTCCCTGAGCAAGAAGAAGAGGTCAACATACCCTCGGCCCAGATGTTCATCCGCCGCTGTCTCTGTACCTGGAAGAGAATCCGGTCTGCTCTTCTCAAGACCACCTCCAGGTATCGACTACAGACGGAGCGCCACCGGACCCCGGCTCCCCATTATCGTCTTGGGCAGAGGGTATGGCTGTCCACTTGGGATCTGCCCCTTCGGGTGAAGTCCCACAAACGTTGCCCCCGTTTTATCGGCCCTATCCCTATCTCTAAGATCCATAGCCCCTCTGCTGTTCGTCTTCTGTTGCCCGCACCCTCCGTATTCATCCCACTTTTCATGTATCAAGGATTAAACCTCTGTCTCACAGCCTTCTGTCTCCTCTTTCTCGTACTCCTGTTTCTCTCTAGCCCCAGTTTTTCTAGTTTTTACGGTTTTGAGCACTCTGCCGGCCCTGACCCTGAACCTACCTGCCGTTCTGTACCTTACTGACTCTGCCCTGGATTACCGACCTCTGCCTGCCCTTGACCTATCGTCTTCCTGCCCCCTGTTTTGTTAATCAACATCTCTGATTCGAACTGTCTGCATCTGGGTCTTATCCTGAGTTATGATAGAGACGGACGTCAGAGCGGGAAAACAACGTGATTAAAAGGGAGGAATATACAGTGATTAAAAGAAATGACATTTATTCAACTGTGAAGACAAACATTTTAATTAAAACTGCTAAATGAGCTAATTTAGGAGGAAACTTCAGTGAGTGAAGTGAATGAAGATCACGTGACTGAGGAAACCATTGCCGTGGTTGAGGACAATATTGAAGTGAGTGATGTCCGTAATTGTTGGAAACGTTGGACAGTTTAATGAAAGTATTGAGCAGTGGAGCTCATATACAGAACGGTTTGAATATGTTCATCAGGAATTTAGTGGGTTCATCTAACAATCCTAATCACCAGTTGATACATTTTAATCTCATACTCAGGGTATACGTTCCACCTAGAAAACATAATTTAATAAAAATCATAACCTCTCCTCTGTGTGATCTATGTAATCAAGGTGCCTTGGGCTCCTTTAATCATATGCACTGGGAGTGACCAGGGGACATGTTTTGGAAAGAGGTATCCTCATACCTTGTTCCCCCAAACTGTTATTACTGAATGATAATTCACCACTGTCATTACAGCAAAGACATATAATGTTGTCAGGTTTGGAACTAAGATGGCAACCACCACACCTCATTGGATCAGAACTTTTATAGATATAATTTATTTAGAACTATCCACTGCTAGGTTCCATGGGGCTAGCCAAACAACAATTGACAGCTGGTTATCTGTAGCTGAAATCATAAAAGTGTGTTTTTTACCCAACAGATTGCCCATTCACTAACATTTTCATGCAAGTGTGTGCCTTTCTGATTGTATCACAACTTCATTTTGTATTTAACTTCATGGAGATCAGGTTGGGTGGGTTGGGGTGATCCCAGGAGGGGTTGGAGGGTGGGTTGGGGTGGTCCCAGGAGGGGTTGGAGGGTGGGTTGGGGTGGTCCCAGGAGGGGTTGGAGGGTGGGTTGGGGTGGTCCCAGGAGGGGTTGGAGGGTGGGTTGGGGTGGTCCCAGGAGGGGTTGCAGGGTGGGTTGGGGTGGTCCCAGGAGGGTTGGAGGGTGGGTTGGGGTGGTCCCAGGAGGGGTTGGAGGGTGTGTTGGGGTGGTCCCAGGAGGGGTTGGAGGGTGTGTTGGGGTGGTCCCAGGAGGGGTTGGAGGGTGGGTTGGGGTGGTCCCAGGAGGGGTTGGAGGGTGGGTTGGGGTGGTCCCAGGAGGGGTTGGAGGGTGGGTTGGGGTGGTCCCAGGAGGGGTTGGGGGGTGGGTTGGGGTGGTCCCAGGAGGGGTTGGAGGGTGGGTTGATGCAGCTCAGGTGGGTGATTGTACAGTACCAGTCAAAAGTTGGCTGGTAACTCGAATGAACTTATCCTCTGCAGCAGACTTAACTCTGGGTCTTTCCTTTGGCGGTCCTCATGAAAGCCAGATCATAGCGCTTGATGGTTTTTGCAACTGCACTGGAAGAAACTTTTGAAGTTCTTGACATTTTCCGGATTGACTGACCTTCATATCTTAAAGTAATGGACTTTTGTTACTCTTTGCTTATTTGAGCTGTTCTTGCCATAACATGGACTTGGTCTTTTACCAAATAGGGCTATCTTCTGTATACCACCCCTACCTTGTCACAACACAACTGATTGGCTCAAACGCATTAAGAAGGAAAGAAATTCCACAAATTCACTTTTAAGAAGGCACACCTGTTAATTGAAATGCATTCCAGATGACTACCTCATGAAGCTGGTTGAGAGAATGCCAAGAGTGTGCAAAGCTGTCATCAAGGCAAAGGGTGGCTACTTTGAAGAATCTCAAAAATAAAATATATTTTGATTTGTTTAACACTTTTTTGGTTACTACATGATTCTATATGTGTTATTTCATAGTTTTGATATCTTCACTGTTATTCTACAATGTCCAAAATAGTCAAAATAAAGAAAAACCCTTGAATGAGTAGGAGTGTCCAAACTTTTGACTGTTTGACGGAATCATGGCTCTCTCCGGATATACTGTCCCCGTCCATAAAGCCAGCTGGGTTCTCAATACATCATGTAGATGGGAATAATACATTATATATATATTCCATATTCTCTCCATATATTCTATTGAATCTGTCGACAACATTCTAACTGAAAGGTACACTGTATTTAAAGGGATGGCCGAAGATAAATGCGCTAAAAACCCCATTGAATGAAAACTCCACGAGAAAATCTGTTGGCCAGCAAGTGGGAGGGTTTTCAGCTGTTGAATGACATTTATTCAGAGCGCGTAAGGTAGCCACACCTGCAAAGAAGTCTGAATACCAAATACTGAGAAGTGGGTACATTCCTACGTCGGGATCAGGCCCTAAATTAAGTGAGTTAACGTTCTAATGTTAATTATGATTTCTAATATTGTGTCTGGTTTCATCCATCAGATGCCTGTGATCTCACACTGGACCCAAACACAGCATACAGATACCTATCTCTGTCTGAGGAGAACAGAAAGGTGACATGTAGGAGAATGATGAAGCAGCCGTATCCTGATCACCCAGAGAGATTTATGGACCGTGGAAATGTGCTTTGTAGAGAGGGTCTGACTGGGCGCTGTTACTGGGAGGCAGAGTGGAGTGGAAGCGATTCTTACATAGGAGTGACATATAAAGGAATCAGCAGGATAGGTAAGCATAGAGACTGTGGGCTTGGATACAATGACAAGTCCTGGAGTCTGTTCTGCCCTAAAAACATTTTCAGGCACAATAATGAGTCCACTACCATAGACGTCCCCTCCTCCAGCTCCCACAGAGTAGGAGTGTATCTGGACTGGCCAGCCGGCACTCTGTCCTTCTACAGAGTCTCCTCTGACACACTGACCCACCTGTACACATTCCACTCCACATTCACTGAGCCCCTCTATCCAGGGTTTTATGTTTGGTATGAGGGCACCTCAGTGACCCTGTGTCAGGTGGTCTCTGTGTCAAACACAACATGATGTTTCACTCTAATCATGGTCATGTTCAGTAAGACACACTGGAGCAACAATGTAGAATAGCTCTCTAGTGTGTAAACATATGATTGGAAATATTCATAAATACACACCATTGAAGTTGACAGACATTGTCAACTAGAGTCATTCATTAATAGAATGAATCACCACACTCTGTTTTCAATTAGAAATCATTGATCTTGTTGTTATTGGGCTTCTTGGTGTACTTAATGGACATATTTCACCAGAACCACTAATTAATGCTGAAAGGTTCAGGTTCCACAGGAGACATCAGGAAGAGGGAGAATCAGTAACAATGTTTGCTGCTACATTAAAGAAACTACCAGAACACTGAGTTTAATGCTGTTCTAAATGACATCATTAGAGACAGACTAGTATGTGGGCTACGGAGTGAAGCTACACAAAAGAGACTGTTGACTGAAAGTCATCTGACCTTGGCAAAGGACATTGAAATCAGTGTGTCCATGGAACTAGCTGCTAAAGAGGCTCACCAGTTGAGTTCATCAGGAACTTAGTGGGTTCATCTAACAATCCTCATCATCAGCTGATACATTGTAATCTCATACACAGGGTAAACCTTCCACCTAGAAAACATCATTTAATTAACATATTAACCTCTCTTCTGTGTGATCTATGTAATCAAGGTGCCTTTGGCTCCTTTATGCATATTCATATGTAGCAAAGAACAATTGACAGCTGGTTACCATAAAATAACTACTGCAGTGGGTTTTTTACCCAACAGATTGCCCATTCATGATCATTTAGTGCAAATGTGTACCTTACTGATTTTATTATAATAATTGTATTTACCTGCAATAACTAGTTTCCATAATATACTGATATATATTTTAACAGTATTCTGTCTCTAGCTGTATAATCATTCCTGCTGCTATTTGTTCTGATATATATTTTAACAGTATTGTGTCTCTAACTGTATAACCATTCCTGCTGCTATTTGTTCTGATATATATTTTAACAGTATTGTGTCTCTAACTGAATAATCATTCCTGCTGCTATTTGTTCTGATATACACTACCGTTCAAAAGTTTGGGGTCACTTTGAAATGTCCTTGTTTTCGATTTTTTTGTCAATTAAAATAACATCAAATTGATCAGAAATACAGTGTAGACATTGTTAATGTTGTAAATGGCTATTGTAGCTGGAAACGGCTGATTTTTAATGGAATATCTACATAGGCGTACAGAGGCCCATTATCAGCAACCATCAGTCCTGTGTTCCAATGGCACGTTGTGTTTGCTAATCCAAGTTTATCATTTTAAAAGGCTAATTGATCATTAGAAAACCCTTTTGCAATTATGTTAGCACAGCTGAAAACTGTTGTGCTGATTAAAGAAGCAATAAAACTGGCCTTCTTGAGACTAGTTGAGTATCTGGATCATCAGCAATTGTGGGTTCGATTACAGCCTCAAAATGGCCAGAAACAAAGAACTTTCTTCTAAAACTCGTCAGTCTATTCTTTGTTCTGAGAAATGAAGGCTATTCCACGTTCTGTTTCATCTCAGCCGTCTCCCCATCCTGATAATAAAGTGTTTTATTGGTATCTTCCACTAGATGGCAGTAAACACCTGCTGTAACTAGACTACGACTATGTGTTCGGTTTCATACATGCAGTTTCCCAGAGGAGGAGTGCTGATCTAGGATCAGGTCCCCCTGTCCATTTAATCTGTTTCATTATGATCTAAAAGGCTAAACTGATCCCAGATCAGTACTCCTACTCTTTATGAATACTGTCACAGGTGACTCCTCAAGATGAGGCTCATGATTTATAAGTTATATTCTTTAAGAATCAATTAATATCATTAATTGAACTGCTCTGCCATGAACAGATCTGTGATGTCTTAACATAAAGGTGCTATATAGACTTTATGGTCATTTTAATGGGGTTGAACATTCATCCCATCAGATTGTGTAAAGGATTTTATGAGTTGAAAGCATCTCTCTGACCTCACCCTGATGAAACACACCCAAGTAAAGACCACATAGCTACAGTTACATGCTTTTCTGTTTTTACCCACTTTTACAGCCAATGAATGGACTGGTATCAATATGAATCAGTGGAATAAACAGACTAGTTAACCATGAATAATGTTTCCATATCTTGCACTACTCATCTCATATGTATATACTGCATTCTATTCTATAATATTCTACTGTATCTTAGTCAATGCCGCTCTGTCATTGCTTGTCCATATATGTATATATTCTTAAATCCCATTCCTTACTAGTTTTGTGTGTATTGGGTATATGTTGTGAAATTGTTAGATATTACTTGTTAGATATTACTGCACTGTCGGAGCTAGAAGCACAAGCATTTCGCTACACCCGCTATAACATCTGCTAAACACGTGTATGTGACAAATAAAATTTGATTTGATTTGATGAGGACTGTTATTTATTTAATCAATTGTAGAATGCTGTAATGTAACAAAATGTGGAAAAAGTCAAGGGGGTCAGAATCCTTTCTGAATGCCCTGTATCCTCCTCTTTCTACCTGGTTTCCTTTTCCTCTGTCAACCACCAGCCTCTCATCTCCAAGACAAATGAATGAGGTGAGAAAAGGAAGAGGTGGATGTACTGAGGCGGCAGGTATTTAAGGGGGTCAGCCGCAGCACTAGCCGGGACTCCGGACTAATCACAAATTCTTACTCTGAATGTATCCTGCAGCGCGGAAGGATACCATATTAGAGTGATATAATGTAGTGCCACATAACTACCTTCATTAGCAGCCAAGCATCGATCAACATGTCACCAGAATAAGACCCTCGATATTTATTGGAAAGGAGCATCAATCACATCACCTTGCACGTTCACCATAATTTATTTCACCTGTAACCCAGGCCCGGCGGTAGGATTAACTCAGCAAGGGGGCATCAGAAATTACTAAGGGGGCACAACTATTTTCGCTTGCTGATAACACAGGGTGGATAATAATCGATAGTACAATTACACACAATGTATTTGCAGCCACGCACGGCTGTCTTGCCGCAAGAATACAGGCTACTGCACCGCTTTACAAACGTGGACAATTCATAACCGGCTCGAGAAATTGCAAGTTATGACAACGCTACACAGCTACATGCAAAATACCCATCAATCCAATGCAAAACAGTTGCTAATTACCGTAATAACCCTTCCTCATGCCAATACAATGCATTTCCAATGGCAGAAAGCAAACAATAATGTACAATGCACTACCACGACTTATCGGTACAATGCAGCTTGAACGCAGCTACCAAGCTGTCTTCCCACAAGAGTGCCGTCCTACGCTGCGTATGATAACAGAGACATTAGCATTCCATAGCAACGAGTTGTTATTGGCAACACCATAGCTACATCGTTACTCAACCATTGGTCAAGGTCTGCCCACCTTCATCAATGTAATGCAAAGCACCTCTTCTACATTATAAAACAACATTAAAAACAATCCGATTATATTGTGTGGTCCTCTGTAGCTCAGCTGGTAGAGCACGGCGCTTGTAACGCCAAGGTAGTGGATTCGATCCCCGGGACCACCCATACACAAAAATGTATGCACGCATGACTGTAAGTCGCTTTGGATAAAAGCGTCTGCTAAATGGCATATTATTATTATTATTATTATATTATAAACCAAACATTTCCAATCCAATCACAAAAATCAACATTTACATTTACATTTTAGTCATTTAGCAGACGCTCTTATCCAGAGCGACTTACAGGAGCAATTAGGGTTAAGTGCCTTGCTCAAGGGCACATTAACGTCATTTAGCAGACGCTCTTAGCCAGAGCGACTCACAAATTGGTGCGTTCACCCTATAGCCAGTGGGATAACCACTTTACAATTGGGGGGGGTAGAAGGATTCCTTTATCCTATCCCAGGTATTCCTTAAAGAGGTGGGGTTTCAAATGTCTCCGGAAGGTGGTGAGTGACTCCGCTGTCCTGGCGTCGTGAGGGAGCTTGTTCCACCATTGGGGTGCCAGAGCAGCGAACAGTTTTGACTGGGCTGAGCGGGAACTATGCTTCCGCAGAGGAAGGGAGCCAGCAGGCCAGAGGTGGATGAGCGCAATGCCCTCGTTTGGGTGTAGGGACTGATCAGAGCCTGAAGGTACAGAGGTGCCGTTCCCCTCACTGCTCCATAGGCAAGCACCATGGTCTTGTAGCGGATGCGAGCTTCAACTGGAAGCCAGTGGAGTGTGCGGAGGAGGGGGTGACGTGAGAGAACTTGGGAAGGTTGAACACCAGACGGGCTGCGGCATTCTGGATGAGTTGTAGGGGTTTAATGGCACAGGCAGGGAGACCAGCCAACAGCGAGTTGCAGTAGTCCAGACGGGAGATGACAAGTGCCTGGATTAGGACCTGTGCCGCTTCCTGTGTAAGGCAGGGTCGTACTCTCCGAATGTTGTAGAGCATGAACCTGCAGGAGCAGGTCACCGCCTTGATGTTGGCGGAGAACGACAGGGTGTTGTCCAGGGTCACGCCTAGGCTCTTCGCACTCTGGGAGGAGGACACAGCTGAGTTGTCAACCGTGATGGCGAGATCATGGAACGGGCAGTCCTTCCCCGGGAGGAAGAGCAGCTCCGTCTTGCCAGGGTTCAGCTTGAGGTGGTGATCCGTCATCCATACTGATATGTCTGCCAGACATGCAGAGATGCGATTCGCCACCTGGTTATCAGAAGGGGGAAAGGAGAAGATTAGTTGTGTATCGTCAGCGTAGCAATGATAGGAGAGACCATGTGAGGATATGACAGAGCCAAGTGACTTGGTGTATAGGGAGAAAAGGAGAGGGCCTAGAACTGAGCCTTGGGGGACACCAGTGGTGAGAGCACGTGGTGCGGAGACAGCTTCTCGCCACGCCACTTGGTAGGAGCGACCGGTCAGGTAGGACGCAATCCAGGAGTGAGCCGCGCCGGAGATGCCCAGCTCGGAGAGGGTGGAGAGGAGGATCTGATGGTTCACAGTATCCAAGGCAGCAGACAGGTCTAGAAGGACAAGAGCAGAGGAGAGAGAGTTAGCTTTAGCAGTGCGGAGAGTCTCCGTGACACAGAGAGGAGCAGTCTCAGTTGAATGACCAGTCCTGAAACCTGATTGGTTTGGATCAAGAAGGTCATTCTGAGAGAGATAGCAAGAGAGTTGGCTAAAGACGGCACGCTCAATAGTTTTGGAAAGAAAAGAAAGAAGGGATACTGGTCTGTAGTTGTTGACATCAGTGGGGGTCGAGTGTTGGTTTTTTTGAGAAGGGGAGCAACTCTCGCTCTCTTGAAGACGGAAGGGACATGGCCAGCGGTCAAGGATGAGTTGATCAGCGAGGTGAGGTAGGGGAGAAGGTCACCGGAGATGGTCTGGAGAAGGGAGGAGGGGATGGGGTCAAGCGGGCAGGTTGTTGGGCGGCCTGCAGTCACAAGTCGCAGGATTTTATCTGGAGAGAGAGGGGAGAAAGAAGTCAAAGCATAGGGTAGGGCAGTGTGAGCAGGACCAGCAGTGTCATTAGACTTAACAAACGAGGATCGGATGTCGTCAACCTTCTTTTTCAAAGTGGTTGACGAAGTCATCCACAGAGAGAGAGGAGGGGGGGAGGATTCAGGAGGGAGGAAAATGTGGCAAAGAGCTTCCTAGGGTTAGAGGCAGATGCTTGGAATTTAGAGTGGTAGAAGGTGGCCTTAGCAGCAGAAACAGATGAAGAAAATGTAGAGAGGAGGGAGTGAAAAGATGCCAGGTCGGCAGGGAGTTTAGTTTTCTTCCATTTCCGCTCCGCTGCCCGGAGCTCTGTTCTGTGAGCTCGCAGTGAGTCATCAAGCCACGGAGCTGGAGGGGAGGACCGAGCCGGCTGGGAGGATAGGGGACACAGAGAGTCAAAGGATGCAGAAAGGGAGGAGAGGAGGGTTGAGGAGGCAGAATCAGGAGATTGGAGGGAGAAGGATTGAGCAGAGGGAAGAGATGATAGGATGGAAGAGGAGAGAGTAGTGGGAGAGAGAGAGCGAAGGTTGCGGGCGGCGCATTACCATCTGTGTAGGGGCAGAGTGAGTAGTGTGGGAGGAGAGCGAGAGAGAAAAGGAAACAAAGTAGTGGTCGGAGACATGGAGGGGAGTTGCAGTGAGATTAGTAGAGGAGCAGCATCTAGTGAAGATGAGGTCAAGCGTATTGCCTGCCTTGTGAGTAGGGGGGGACGGTGAGAGGGTGAGGTCAAAAGAGGAGAGGAGTGGAAAGAAGGAGGCAGAGAGAAATGAGTCAAATGTGGACATAGGGAGGTTGAAGTCCCCCAAAACTGTTAGGGGTGAGCCATCCTCAGGAAAGGAACTTATCAAGGCGTCAAGCTCATTGATGAACTCTCCAAGGGAACCTGGAGGGCGATAGATGACAAGGATATTAAGCTTAAATGGGCTAGTGACTGTGACAGCATGGAATTCAAATGAGGAGATAGACAGATGGGTTAGGGGAAAAATTGAGAATGTCCACTTGGGAGAGATGAGGATTCCTGTACCACCACCCCTCTGACCAGATGCTCTCGGGGTATGCGAGAACACATGGTCAGACGAGGAGAGAGCAGTAGGAGTAGCAGTGTTTTCAGTGGTGATCCATGTTTCCGTCAGCGCCAGGAAGTCGAGGGACTGGAGGTTGGCATAGGCTGGGATGAAGTCAGCTTTGTTGGCAGCAGAACGGCAGTTCCAGAGGCTGCCTGCGACCTGGAACTCCAGGTGAGGGGTGCGTGCAGGGACCACCAGGTTAGAGAGGCAGCAGCCGCGCGGTGTGGTGCGTTTGTGTAGCCTGTGCAGAGAGGAGAGAACAGGGATAGGCAGAGGCATAGTTGACAGGCTGTAGCAAATGGCTACAAAAATGCAGAGGAGATCGGAATGAAATGAGCTAAGCATCTGGGAGAGGAGAGAGCAGGGCCTCCCTCACCAAAAACTTCTACCTCAGAAACTAAAATTGTTTCACTGAACCACCCGAACAAAAACTCTCCCAACTTCCACCTTTAGAAATCAGAATTGTTGTGAACCACAGCGGTTCAATGTTTAAAGGAGTAGACTCAACCCACTTTATTCAGCTAGCTAACTATGACACCATAGCTAACTAGCATGCTAGCATCCAATAACACACAGTTTAACACACAGTTTAGCACCAACACTTGGTCACAACAAACCACCAATAGTGTGTTAACTAGCTAACTAGCATGCTAGCATCCAGTAACACACAGTTTAGCACCAACACTTGGTCACAACAAACCACCAATAGTGTGATAACACACTAAACAGATCATTCGTGTCTGTGTCAGGTTCCTTTCATGACGCAGCAATGATTAAACGTTGGCTAGCTAGGACAAGTATATTGTATTTAGCTACTACAGTACAGTTAGCTGGACGTGTTGGGTAGCTAGCAATGGCCACTGTGTTGACTTTGTTTGAAGAACGGCTAGCTAGCTAGCTTCGTGCTACACCCGGCACACAATGGCTACTGTGTTGACTCTGACTGTTCGAAAAAAACGGCTAGTTAGCTCGCTTCGTGCTACAGCCGGCACGGCCGAAGACACTGCCAAGACACACCAATAGTATGATAACACACTAAACAGATCATTCGTGTCTGTGTCAAGTTCCTTTCATGACGCAGCAATGATTCAACGTTGGCTAGCTAGGACAAGTATATTGTAATTAGCTACTACAGTACAGTTAGCTGGTCGTGTTGGGTAGCTAGCAATGGCCACTGTGTTGACTTTGTTTGAAGAACGGCTAGCTAGCTAGCTTCGTGCTACACCCGGCACACAATGGCTACTGTGTTGACTCTGACTCTGTTCGAAAAACGGCTAGTTAGCTCGCTACAGCCGGCACGGCCGAAGACACTGCCAACCTACAGTAACTACCCACAACAACCCACGATACCTAGCTATGACGCCGTAGCTAACTAGCAAGCTAGCATCCATTAACACACAATTTAGCACCAATACTTGGTTACAACAAACTGCCAAGAGTGTGTTAGCACACTAAACAGATAATTCATGTCCGTGTCTAGTTCCTTTCATAACGCATAACGCAGCAAAAATTAAACGTTGGGTAGCAGCACATTAACATTGGAAACAGCTCTCCACCGTTGCTAATCGTTACCAGTAGCTACCCGCTAGCTAGCTAGCCTCGTGCTTCGATACTAACCTACAATTACCTACGGAAACCTACAATAACAACAATACTAACCTATAATAAATACAATACCTAACTACAACTAACTACCTACCTACGATCTAATACATGGTTAAGCTTTACTCAACACCATATGAGAAGCTTACCTCCTGCTTACCTCCAGCTAGAGAAAAACACAACCTCTCCCGACAGCAGCCGCATAGGAACGAGCAGTAGACTTGGCAGCAACGCCAATAAAGAAAATCACGTCTACGCCTATTTCTGACGTTTGCCACGCATTTCCAAAAGCTAGCAAATAACTCAATAATACAAGCCCAGCCAGGCTGCCTGTTCTTACCCAGATTCAAAAGAGTTGCAGCCGCCTTGATGCTGTGTTGAACCTCCTCAGCAGTCTCTCCTTCCACTCCCCATGGAATTTGCTTGTAAGATCCCTCTCAAATGTCAGTTGAATCAGCTGCTCTTTCCTCCTCTGCAACATGCTCCGTCTGTGCTCACTGAATACGTTTTTCAATGTTGAAAAGGAGTTCTCGCAAGTTGCCGTGGATGCTCCAAATGTTAATCCCAGCTTCAATGCCATCATCACAGTAGACATTGCTGTTAGAGGCCCGGAGAATCTCTCCAAAATGCTCTGCATTGTTCATTTTTCTTCTCCAGATCGGGCGATTTCAGTCTGTAGAAACTGGCGTGCGACAGTAAACTCAGTTTCCACAAAATCTCCTGAGATTTAGTCCAGCAGTGGTTCCACTTTTTCCACATTCATAAAGGTTTCATTCTCTGGGTGCAAGGCAAGTTGGCTGTTTCGTTGGTTAAATCTTGCTGTCATTTCTCCCAGTACAGCATCCAGAGTGCTGAAAAACAGTCTGTTACACTCCCTCTCATTGTCCTCTTCTAGCTGGCCCATTGGTGTTTCCACCACATGTTGTTTCAGATTACTACTCACTACTCTTTGCCGTTTGCTTGGAGCGGGGGTGTCCGTGTGCTTGTATTTCTCCCATAACTCATCAAACTGCATCTGCCTTGCAGCAGTCACTCTCTGCCTTTGAACCACGTGCTACAAAATGTCAGTTTTCTCCCACAGTACAGGCAGGTTGGGTATTTCCCCAGACAAACCTGCGCTGGCTCCTCATCACCGAGGTCGTCAGGCACTAACGGAGGCGTCGGTGCTTGTAATATCCTGGCGGTGCTGCTGCTAGGTTTGGTCTTGGCGGCTGCAGGCCGGGTTGGTTACCTCCTATGGCACCAGGCTGCAAGACGGTTGAGCAGGTGTCTTTGCTGCTGGGCTCAGCGGCCTTGGCCTCTGTGATTAGCGTCGGCTCAGCGGCCTTGGCCTCTGTGATTAGCGTCGGCTCAGCGGCCTTGGCCTCGGTGATTAGCGTCGGCTCAGCGGCCTTGGCCTCGGTGATTAGCGTCGGCTCAGCGGCCTTGGCCTCGGTGATTAGCGTCGACCAGCAGCCTTGGCCTCGGTGATTAGCGTCGGCTCAGCGGCCTTGGCCTCGGTGATTAGCGTCGGCTCAGCGGCCTTGGCCTCTGTGATTAGCGTCGGCTCAGCGGCCTTGGCCTCGGTGATTAGCGTCGGCTCAGCGGCCTTGGCCTCGGTGATTAGCGTCGGCTCAGCGGCCTTGGCCTCGGTGATTAGCGTCGACCAGCAGCCTTGGCCTCGGTGATTAGCGTCGGCTCAGCGGCCTTGGCCTCGGTGATTAGCGTCGGCTCAGCGGCCTTGGCCTCGGTGATTAGCGTCGGCTCAGCGGCCTTGGCCTCGGTGATTAGCGTCGACCAGCAGCCTTGGCCTCGGTGATTAGCGTCGGCTCAGCGGCCTTGGCCTCGGTGATTACTGTGGGCTCAGCGGCCTTGGCCTCGGTGATTAGCGTCGGCTCAGAGGCCTTGGCCTCGGTGATTAGCGTCGGCTCAGCGGCCTTGGCCTCTGTGATTAGCGTCGGCTCAGCGGCCTTGGCCTCTGTGATTAGTGTCGGCTCAGCGGCCTTGGCCTCGGTGATTAGTGTCGGCCCAGCAGCCTTGGCCTCGGTGATTAGCGTCGGACCAGTGGCCTTGGCCTCGGTGATTAGCGTCGACCAGCAGCCTTGCCTTTGGCCTGTATGTGGCAGGCTTCTCCTCCTCCCCGCCGCTTTGATCCGATGCTGCCGTTGTGCCCTGCCGAAGCCACTTTCTAATATCCATCATACTATCAGCTACCTACCTAACTGTTAACATTAGCTAAATTCCATCCAGCTGCGCTGTGAATGTTTTTTTGTTTTTTTTGTAGTACGTAACTTTGAAAGTAAACCTAAACGGTCAAATTGACCCTGCCCTTCTAACCGGTAAAATGTGTATGACGTAGGTATGATGCGTGCAAGGGAGTTGCATGAATGAAGCATACACAACAAATGGGTTGGGCGTGACGGAGGGGGCAGATTGTGGGACAGAATATGGATACAGAACTGAGGAGGAACAATATTCCAACTAAGGGGGCATTGCCCTCTTCTGCCCCCTGGTGGTGCCGGGCCTGCACTTAATAGGCACTATAGACATTTGTTTTATTTGACCTCTTCGAGATGGAAAACATGTCTATTAAGTTGAACATGTAGGTGAGACCGGAGATGGTTGTAACACTTTTCACCTTTTTGTCAGTTTCTCAGAGATCCTTTATGGTGGTGTGTCCAAAACTTGATACAAACAACCTACATCTGTCCTTTACAAATTGGTGTGGTTATTATATATGTAAATCAAACTGCAAATGAATGGTGTTGTCTTAACTACAAGGAGTGAAGTGTTCCAGTTTACCCCATGGTCTGGCTTAAATGGAACAGGGCTTGGGCTGAATTGGAACAGAATGAAAAAGGGCATAGATCATGACATGCACCTAAATATTGTACAACTTTATTGAGACCATGAGAGCAACATTGCCATGTTCAACATTTCATTTGGCAGAAATAATAATACATATTTCAAAAATAAATATTGTATTATTTTCCCCTCCACTAAATGGTCTTTCTCAACCAAACAACATCTAGGCAAAACTAAACACCTGAACGTTTGTGGTGTGTGTGTGTGTGTGTGTGTGTGTGTGTGTGTGTCTGTATGTGTGTGTGTGTGTGTCTGTGTGTGTGTGTCTGTATGTGTGTGTGTGTCTGTGACTGAATGTTGGACATGTTCATTTAATCAGAGTCACAGTTGTGACAGTGGTATGGCTGTCCTGGGGTTCAGGCTTGGTGACAGTGGTATGGCTGTCCTGGGGTTCAGGCTTGGTGACAGTGGTATGGCTGTCCTGGGGTTCAGGCTTGGTGACAGTGGTATGGCTGTCCTGGGGTTCAGGCTTGGTGACAGTGGTATGGCTGTCCTGGGGTTCAGGCTTGGTGACAGTGGTATGGCTGTCCTGGGGTTCAGGCTTGGTGACAGTGGTATGGCTGTCCTGGGGTTCAGGCTTGGTGACAGTGGTATGGCTGTCCTGGGGTTCAGGCTTGGTGACAGTGGTATGGCTGTCCTGGGGGTTCCGGCTTGGTGACAGTGGTATGGCTGTCCTGGGGTTCAGGCTTGGTGACAGTGGTATGGCTGTCCTGGGGTTCAGGCTTGTTGACAGTGGTATGGCTGTCCTGGGGTTCTGGCTTGGTGACAGTGGTATGGCTGTCCTGGGGTTCAGGCTTGGTGGGCCCATCATTCCCAACACTGCACCCAGACCTCCTTGGACATGGAATTGTTAAAGTGCTCCATGCACACAATGCCATTTCCCCCTTTTGCACCCTCGTGGCGCCGGGCCTGCATGGGGAACACAATTAGGGAGAAACTGTCTTCAGCTGGTGGTGCTAATGAGAGAGGGTGTGGTGGACTATACAGGTTGGTCCTCAGGGTGAGCGGTACTGTGGTCAATGTCTCCACCTAGTGGTCAATTACACAAATGGAACCACTAAAACAGTTTGGGAGACAGGGCAATCATATTTCAACTGCAGTAGATATCATTGATGTAAAACCATTGCTATATAACACATGTTCAATATGTTAGGTATTGGAAATAAACAACAACAAGTTGGGAAGGGGGGGACTGGACTACCAAGGGAATGGACTCTTCACAAAAAATATGATTGCCCTGTCTCCCAAATTGTTTTAGTGGTTCCAGGTTAAGACCTCTGGGGACTAAAGTCTCTAAAACATACTATAGTCCTTTTCCAGGTTAAGACCTCTGGGGACTAAAGTCTCTAAAACATACTATAGTCATTTTCCAGGTTAAGACCTCAGGGGACTAAAGTCTCTAAAACATACTATAGTCCTTTTCCAGGTTAAGACCTCTGGGGACTAAAGTCTCTAAAACATACTATAAACCTTTTCCAGGTTAAGACCTCTGGGGACTAAAGTCTCTAAAACATACTATAGTCCTTTTCCAGGTTAAGACCTCTGGGGACTAAAGTCTCTAAAACATACTATAGTCCTTTTCCAGGTTAAGACCTCTGGGGACTAAAGTCTCTAAAACATACTATAGTCCTTTTCCAGATTAAGACCTCTGGGGACTAAAGTCTCTAAAACATACTATAGTCCTTTTCCAGGTTAAGACCTCTGGGGACTAAAGTCTCTAAAACATACTATAGTCCTTTTCCAGGTTAAGACCTCTGGGGACTAAAGTCTCTAAAACATACTATAGTCCTTTTCCAGGTTAAGACCTCTGGGGACTAAAGTCTCTAAAACATACTATAGTCCTTTTCCAGGTTAAGACCTCTGGGGACTAAAGTCTCTAAAACATACTATAGTCCTTTTCCAGGTTAAGACCTCTGGGGACTTAAGTCTCTAAAACATACTATAGTCCTTTTCCAGGTTAAGACCTCTGGGGACTAAAGTCTCTAAAACATACTATAGTCCTTTTCCAGGTTAAGACCTCTGGGGACTAAAGTCTCTAAAACATACTATAGTCCTTTTCCAGGTTAAGACCTCTGGGGACTAAAGTCTCTAAAACATACTATAGTCCTTTTCCAGGTTAAGACCTCTGGGGACTAAAGTCTCTAAAACATACTATAGTCCTTTTCCAGGTTAAGACCTCTGGGGACTAAAGTCTCTAAAACATACTATAGTCCTTTTCCATGTTAAGACCTCTGGGGACTAAAGTCTCTAAAACATACTATAGTCCTTTTCCAGGTTAAGTCCTCTGGGGACTAAAGTATCTAAAACATAATATAGTCCTTTTCCAGGTTAAGACCTCTGGGGACTTAAGTCTCTAAAACATAATATAGTCCTTTTCCAGGTTAAGACCTCTGGGGACTAAAGTCTCTAAAACATACTATAGTCCTTTTCCAGGTTAAGACCTCTGGGGACTAAAGTCTCTAAAACATACTATAGTCCTTTTCCAGGTTAAGACCTCTGGGGACTAAAGTCTCTAAAACATACTATAGTCCTTTTCCAGGTTAAGACCTCTGGGGACTAAAGTCTCTAAAACATACTATAGTCCTTTTCCAGGTTAAGACCTCTGGGGACTAAAGTCTCTAAAACATACTATAGTCCTTTTCCAGGTTAAGACCTCTGGGGACTAAAGTCTCTAAAACATACTATAGTCCTTTTGAGAAGGGTGTGTCAACTGTGGGACCTTTAATAGACAGGTGTGTGCCTTTCCAAATCATGTCCTAACAATTGAATTTACCAAAGGTGGACTCCAATCAAGTTGTAGAAACAGCTCAAGGATGATCAATGGAAACAGGATGCACCTGGGCTCAATTTAGTGTCTCATAACAAAGGATCTGAATACTTATGTACATACGTTTTTTTCATTTTGAATTTTTATACATTTGCAAACATTTCTATAAACCTGTTATTCGCTTTGTCATTATGGGGTATTGTGTGTAGATTGATGAGGACATTATTTTATTTAATAAATTTTATAATTAGGCCATAACGTAACAAAATGTGGAAAAAGTCAAGGGGTCACCTTTTTTCCATGTTAAATGTCAATAATAATATGAATAATACTAATAATATAATTTATTTATTTTATTTAACCTTTATTTAACCAGGTAAGCCAGTTGAGAACAGGTTCTCATTTACAACTGCGACCTGGCCAAGATAAAGCATAATGTGTCACTGTTTGATAAGGTAGTTAGACAGTGCAGCA
>NW_025535565.1:0-92165 GCF_020615455.1 Coregonus clupeaformis
AAAAGTATTTAGTCAGCCACCAATTGTGCAAGTTCTCCCACTTAAAAGATGAGAGATGCCGTAATTTTCATCATAGGTACACGTCAACTATGACAGACAAATTGAGGAAAAAAAAATCCAGAAAATCACATCGTAGGATTTTTATGAATTTATTTGCAAATTATGGTGGAAAATAAGTATTTGGTCACCTACAAACAAGCAAGATTTCTGGCTCTCACAGACCTGTAACAACTTCTTTAAGAGGCTCCTCTGTCATCCACTCGTTACCTGTATTACTGGCACCTGTTTGAACTTGTTATCAGGTATAGAAAGAACCTGTCCACAACCTCAAACAGTCACACTCCAAACTCCACTATGGCCAAGACCAAAGAGCTGTCAAAGGACACCAGAAACAAAATTGTAGACCTGCACCAGGCTGGGAAGACTGAATCTGCAATAGGTAAGCAGCTTGGTTTGAAGAAATCAACTGTGGGAGCAATTATTAGGAAATGGAAGACATACAAGACCACTGATAATCTCCCCTCGATCTGGGGCTCCACGCAAGATCTCACCCGTGGGGTCAAAATGATCACAAGAACGGTGAGCAAAAATCCCAGAACCACACGGGGACCTAGTGAATGACCTGCAGAGAGCTGGGACCAAAGTAACAAAGCCTACCATCAGTAACACACTAACGCCGCCAGGGACTCAAATCCTGCAGTGCAAGACGTGTCCCCTTGCTTAAGCCAGTACATGTCCAGGCCCGTCTGAAGTGCATTTGGATGATCCAGAAGAGGATTGGGAGAATGTCATATGGTCAGATGAAACCAAAATATAACTTTTTGGTAAAAAACTCAACTCAGTCATGTTTGGAGGACAAAGAATGCTGAGTTGCATCCAAAGAACACCATACCTACTGTGAAGCATGGGGGTGCGAAACATCATGCTTTGGGGCTGTTTTTTCTGCAAAGGGACCAGGATGACTGATCCGTGTAAAGGAAAAGAATGAATGGGGCCATGTATCGTGAGATTTTGAGTGAAAACCTCCTTCCATCAGCAAGGGCATTGAAGATGAAACGTGGCTGAGTCTTTCAGCATGACAATGATCCCAAACACATCGCCGGGCAACGAAGGAGTGGCTTCGTAAGAGCATTTCAAGGTCCTGGAGTGGCCTAGCCAGTCTCCAGATCTCAACCCCATAGAAAATCTTTGGAGGGAGTTGAAAGTCCGTGTTGCTCAGCGACAGCCTCAAAACATCACTGCTCTAGAGGGAGATCTGCATGGAGGAATGGGCCAAAATACCAGAAACAGTGTGTGAAAACCTTGTGAAGACTTACAGAAAACGTTTGACCTGTGTCACTGCCAACAAAGTGTATATAACAAAGTATTGAGAAACTTTTGTTATTGCCCAAATACTTATTTTTCCACCATCATTTGCCAATAAATTCATAAAAAATCCTACAATGTGATTTTCTGGATTATTTTTTCTCATTTTGTCTGTCATAGTTGACGTGTACCTATGATGAAAATTACAGGCCTCTCTCATCTTTTTAAGTGGGAGAACTTGCACAATTGGTGGCTGACTAAATACTTTTTTTCCCCACTGTATATTACTACGAGACCAGAGAACAGATGGAAGAGCTGGCTAGTTGTAGTTATATTACTGAGAGACTAGAGAACAGGGAATAGATGGAAGAGCTGGCTAGTTGTAGTTATATTACTGAGAGACTAGAGAACAGGGAACAGATGGAAGAGCTGGCTAGTTGTAGTTATATTACTGAGAGACTAGAGAACAGATGGAAGAGCTGGCTAGTTGTAGTTATAATACTGAGAGACTAGAGAACAGATGGAAGAGCTGGCTAGTTGTAGTTATATTACTACGAGACCAGAGAACAGATGGAAGAGCTGGCTAGTTGTAGTTATATTACTGAGAGATCAGAGAACAGATGGAAGAGCTGGCTAGTTGTAGTTATATTACTGAGAGACCAGAGAACAGATGGAAGAGCTGGCTAGTTGTAGTTATATTACTGAGAGACTAGAGAACAGGGAACAGATGGAAGAGCTGGCTAGTTGTAGTTATATTACTGAGAGACTAGAGAACAGATGGAAGAGCTGGCTAGTTGTAGTTATATTACTGAGAGAGAACAGGGAACAGATGGAAGAGCTGGCTAGTTGTAGTTATATTACTGAGAGAGAACAGGAACAGATGGAAGAGCTGGCTAGTTGTAGTTATATTACTGAGAGAGAACAGGGAACAGATGGAAGAGCTGGCTAGTTGTAGTTATATTACTGAGAGACCAGAGAACAGATGGAAGAGCTGGCTAGTTGTAGTTATATTACTGAGAGACTAGAGAACAGGGAACAGATGGAAGAGCTGGCTAGTTGTAGTTATATTACTGAGAGACTAGAGAACAGGGAACAGATGGAAGAGCTGGCTAGTTGTAGTTATATTACTGAGAGACTAGAGAACAGATGGAAGAGCTGGCTAGTTGTAGTTATATTACTGAGAGACCAGAGAACAGATGGAAAAGCTGGCTAGTTGTAGTTATATTACTGAGAGACTAGAGAACAGATGGAAGAGCTGGCTAGTTGTAGTTATATTACTGAGAGACCAGAGAACAGGGAACAGATGGAAGAGCTGGCTAGTTGTAGTTATATTACTGAGAGACCAGAGAACAGATGGAAAAGCTGGCTAGTTGTAGTTATATTACTGAGAGACTAGTGAACAGATGGAAGAGCTGGCTAGTTGTAGTTATATTACTGAGAGACCAGAGAACAGATGGAAGAGCTGGCTAGTTGTAGTTATATTACTGAGAGACTAGAGAACAGATGGAAGAGCTGGCTAGTTGTAGTTATATTACTGAGAGACCAGAGAACAGATGGAAAAGCTGGCTAGTTGTAGTTATATTACTGAGAGACTAGTGAACAGATGGAAGAGCTGGCTAGTTGTAGTTATATTACTGAGAGAGAACAGGGAACAGATGGAAGAGCTGGCTAGTTGTAGTTATATTACTGAGAGAGAACAGGGAACAGATGGAAGAGCTGGCTAGTTGTAGTTATATTACTGAGAGACTAGAGAACAGATGGAAGAGCTGGCTAGTTGTAGTTATATTACTGAGAGACCAGAGAACAGATGGAAAAGCTGGCTAGTTGTAGTTATATTACTGAGAGAGAACAGGGAACAGATGGAAGAGCTGGCTAGTTGTAGTTATATTACTGAGAGACTAGAGAACAGATGGAAGAGCTGGCTAGTTGTAGTTATATTACTGAGAGACTAGTGAACAGATGGAAGAGCTGGCTAGTTGTAGTTATATTACTGAGAGAGAACAGGGAACAGATGGAAGAGCTGGCTAGTTGTAGTTATATTACTGAGAGACTAGAGAACAGATGGAAGAGCTGGCTAGTTGTAGTTATATTACTGAGAGACCAGAGAACAGATGGAAAAGCTGGCTAGTTGTAGTTATATTACTGAGAGACTAGTGAACAGATGGAAGAGCTGGCTAGTTGTAGTAATATTACTGAGAGAGAACAGGGAACAGATGGAAAAGCTGGCTAGTTGTAGTTATATTACTGAGAGACTAGTGAACAGATGGAAGAGCTGGCTAGTTGTAGTTATATTACTGAGAGAGAACAGGGAACAGATGGAAGAGCTGGCTAGTTGTAGTTATATTACTGAGAGACTAGAGAACAGATGGAAGAGCTGGCTAGTTGTAGTTATATTACTACGAGACCAGAGAACAGATGGAAGAGCTGGCTAGTTGTAGTTATATTACTGAGAGACTAGAGAACAGGGAACAGATGGAAGAGCTGGCTAGTTGTAGTTATATTACTGAGAGACTAGAGAACAGGGAACAGATGGAAGAGCTGGCTAGTTGTAGTTATATTACTGAGAGACTAGAGAACAGATGGAAGAGCTGGCTAGTTGTAGTTATAATACTGAGAGACTAGAGAACAGATGGAAGAGCTGGCTAGTTGTAGTTATATTACTACGAGACCAGAGAACAGATGGAAGAGCTGGCTAGTAGTTATATTACTGAGAGACTAGAGAACAGATGGAAGAGCTGGCTAGTTGTAGTTATATTACTGAGAGACTAGAGAACAGATGGAAGAGCTGGCTAGTTGTAGTTATATTACTGAGAGACTAGTGAACAGATGGAAGAGCTGGCTAGTTGTAGTTATATTACTGAGAGACTAGAGAACAGATGGAAGAGCTGGCTAGTTGTAGTTATATTACTGAGAGACTAGTGAACAGATGGAAGAGCTGGCTAGTTGTAGTTATATTACTGAGAGACTAGTGAACAGATGGAAGAGCTGGCTAGTTGTAGTTATATTACTGAGAGACTAGAGAACAGATGGAAGAGCTGGCTAGTTGTAGTTATATTACTACGAGACCAGAGAACAGATGGAAGAGCTGGCTAGTTGTAGTTATATTACTGAGAGACTAGAGAACAGATGGAAGAGCTGGCTAGTTGTAGTTATATTACTGAGAGACTAGAGAACAGATGGAAGAGCTGGCTAGTTGTAGTTATATTACTGAGAGAGAACAGGGAACAGATGGAAGAGCTGGCTAGTTGTAGTTATATTACTGAGAGACTAGTGAACAGATGGAAGAGCTGGCTAGTTGTAGTTATATTACTGAGAGACTAGTGAACAGATGGAAGAGCTGGCTAGTTGTAGTTATATTACTACGAGACCAGAGAACAGATGGAAGAGCTGGCTAGTTGTAGTTATATTACTGAGAGACTAGAGAACAGGGAATAGATGGAAGAGCTGGCTAGTTGTAGTTATATTACTGAGAGACTAGAGAACAGGGAACAGATGGAAGAGCTGGCTAGTTGTAGTTATATTACTGAGAGACTAGAGAACAGATGGAAGAGCTGGCTAGTTGTAGTTATAATACTGAGAGACTAGAGAACAGATGGAAGAGCTGGCTAGTTGTAGTTATATTACTACGAGACCAGAGAACAGATGGAAGAGCTGGCTAGTTGTAGTTATATTACTGAGAGATCAGAGAACAGATGGAAGAGCTGGCTAGTTGTAGTTATATTACTGAGAGACCAGAGAACAGATGGAAGAGCTGGCTAGTTGTAGTTATATTACTGAGAGACTAGAGAACAGGGAACAGATGGAAGAGCTGGCTAGTTGTAGTTATATTACTGAGAGACTAGAGAACAGATGGAAGAGCTGGCTAGTTGTAGTTATATTACTGAGAGAGAACAGGGAACAGATGGAAGAGCTGGCTAGTTGTAGTTATATTACTGAGAGAGAACAGGGAACAGATGGAAGAGCTGGCTAGTTGTAGTTATATTACTGAGAGAGAACAGGGAACAGATGGAAGAGCTGGCTAGTTGTAGTTATATTACTGAGAGACCAGAGAACAGATGGAAGAGCTGGCTAGTTGTAGTTATATTACTGAGAGACTAGAGAACAGGGAACAGATGGAAGAGCTGGCAAGTTGTAGTTATATTACTGAGAGACTAGAGAACAGGGAACAGATGGAAGAGCTGGCTAGTTGTAGTTATATTACTGAGAGACTAGAGAACAGATGGAAGAGCTGGCTAGTTGTAGTTATATTACTGAGAGACCAGAGAACAGATGGAAAAGCTGGCTAGTTGTAGTTATATTACTGAGAGACTAGAGAACAGATGGAAGAGCTGGCTAGTTGTAGTTATATTACTGAGAGACCAGAGAACAGGGAACAGATGGAAGAGCTGGCTAGTTGTAGTTATATTACTGAGAGACCAGAGAACAGATGGAAAAGCTGGCTAGTTGTAGTTATATTACTGAGAGACTAGTGAACAGATGGAAGAGCTGGCTAGTTGTAGTTATATTACTGAGAGAGAACAGGGAACAGATGGAAGAGCTGGCTAGTTGTAGTTATATTACTGAGAGACTAGAGAACAGATGGAAGAGCTGGCTAGTTGTAGTTATATTACTGAGAGACCAGAGAACAGATGGAAAAGCTGGCTAGTTGTAGTTATATTACTGAGAGACTAGTGAACAGATGGAAGAGCTGGCTAGTTGTAGTTATATTACTGAGAGAGAACAGGGAACAGATGGAAGAGCTGGCTAGTTGTAGTTATATTACTGAGAGAACAGAGAACAGATGGAAGAGCTGGCTAGTTGTAGTTATATTACTGAGAGACCAGAGAACAGATGGAAAAGCTGGCTAGTTGTAGTTATATTACTGAGAGACTAGTGAACAGATGGAAGAGCTGGCTAGTTGTAGTTATATTACTGAGAGAGAACAGGGAACAGATGGAAGAGCTGGCTAGTTGTAGTTATATTACTGAGAGACTAGAGAACAGATGGAAGAGCTGGCTAGTTGTAGTTATATTACTGAGAGACTAGAGAACAGATGGAAGAGCTGGCTAGTTGTAGTTATATTACTGAGAGACCAGAGAACAGATGGAAGAGCTGGCTAGTTGTAGTTATATTACTGAGAGACCAGAGGACAGATGGAAGAGCTGGCTAGTTGTAGTTATATTACTGAGAGACCAGAGAACAGATGGAAGAGCTGGCTAGTTGTAGTTATATTACTGAGAGACCAGAGAACAGATGGAAGAGCTGGCTAGTTGTAGTTATATTACTGAGAGATCAGAGAACAAGGAACAGATGGAAGAGCTGGCTAGTTGTAGTTATATTACTGAGAGACTAGAGAACAGATGGAAGAGCTGGCTAGTTGTAGTTATATTACTGAGAGAGAACAGGGAACAGATGGAAGAGCTGGCTAGTTGTAGTTATATTACTGAGAGACTAGAGAACAGATGGAAGAGCTGGCTAGTTGTAGTTATATTACTGAGAGAGAACAGGGAACAGATGGAAGAGCTGGCTAGTTGTAGTTATATTACTGAGAGACTAGAGAACAGATGGAAGAGCTGGCTAGTTGTAGTTATATTACTGAGAGACCAGAGAACAGATGGAAGAGCTGGCTAGTTGTAGTTATATTACTGAGAGACCAGAGAACAGATGGAAGAGCTGGCTAGTTGTAGTTATATTACTGAGAGACTAGAGAACAGATGGAAGAGCTGGCTAGTTGTAGTTATATTACTGAGAGACTAGTGAACAGATGGAAGAGCTGGCTAGTTGTAGTTATATTACTGAGAGACCAGAGAACAGATGGAAGAGCTGGCTAGTTGTAGTTATATTACTGAGAGACTAGAGAACAGATGGAAGAGCTGGCTAGTTGTAGTTATATTACTGAGAGACTAGTGAACAGATGGAAGAGCTGGCTAGTTGTAGTTATATTACTGAGAGACTAGTGAACAGATGGAAGAGCTGGCTAGTTGTAGTTATATTACTGAGAGATCAGAGAACAAGGAACAGATGGAAGAGCTGGCTAGTTGTAGTTATATTACTGAGAGACTAGAGAACAGATGGAAGAGCTGGCTAGTTGTAGTTATATTACTGAGAGAGAACAGGGAACAGATGGAAGAGCTGGCTAGTTGTAGTTATATTACTGAGAGACTAGAGAACAGATGGAAGAGCTGGCTAGTTGTAGTTATATTACTGAGAGAGAACAGGGAACAGATGGAAGAGCTGGCTAGTTGTAGTTATATTACTGAGAGACTAGAGAACAGATGGAAGAGCTGGCTAGTTGTAGTTATATTACTGAGAGACCAGAGAACAGATGGAAGAGCTGGCTAGTTGTAGTTATATTACTGAGAGACCAGAGAACAGATGGAAGAGCTGGCTAGTTGTAGTTATATTACTGAGAGACTAGAGAACAGATGGAAGAGCTGGCTAGTTGTAGTTATATTACTGAGAGACTAGTGAACAGATGGAAGAGCTGGCTAGTTGTAGTTATATTACTGAGAGACCAGAGAACAGATGGAAGAGCTGGCTAGTTGTAGTTATATTACTGAGAGACTAGAGAACAGATGGAAGAGCTGGCTAGTTGTAGTTATATTACTGAGAGACTAGTGAACAGATGGAAGAGCTGGCTAGTTGTAGTTATATTACTGAGAGACTAGTGAACAGATGGAAGAGCTGGCTAGTTGTAGTTATATTACTACGAGACCAGAGAACAGATGGAAGAGCTGGCTAGTTGTAGTTATATTACTGAGAGACTAGACAACAGGGAACAGATGGAAGAGCTGGCTAGTTGTAGTTATATTACTGAGAGACTAGAGAACAGGGAACAGATGGAAGAGCTGGCTAGTTGTAGTTATATTACTGAGAGACTAGAGAACAGATGGAAGAGCTGGCTAGTTGTAGTTATATTACCGAGAGACTAGTGAACAGATGGAAGAGCTGGCTAGTTGTAGTTATATTACTGAGAGACTAGAGAACAGGGAACAGATGGAAGAGCTGGCTAGTTGTAGTTATATTACTGAGAGACTAGAGAACAGGGAACAGATGGAAGAGCTGGCTAGTTGTAGTTATATTACTGAGAGACTAGAGAACAGATGGAAGAGCTGGCTAGTTGTAGTTATATTACTGAGAGAGAACAGGGAACAGATGGAAGAGCTGGCTAGTTGTAGTTATATTACTGAGAGACTAGAGAACAGATGGAAGAGCTGGCTAGTTGTAGTTATATTACTGAGAGACTAGTGAACAGATGGAAGAGCTGGCTAGTTGTAGTTATATTACCGAGAGACTAGTGAACAGATGGAAGAGCTGGCTAGTTGTAGTTATATTACTGAGAGACTAGTGAACAGATGGAAGAGCTGGCTAGTTGTAGTTATATTACTACGAGACCAGAGAACAGATGGAAGAGCTGGCTAGTTGTAGTTATATTACTGAGAGACCAGAGAACAGATGGAAGAGCTTGCTAGTGTCATGAGCACTCTCTCTCCCTGGTAGCAACATTTATTGCATTCAATTATCTTCCACTCTGCTCACCTCCCTCTCTCTACTCAGCCTAACTAGCTCCACCTGCCCTGCTCTGCTCTTGTTACCTGGCCAGCTGCACTGCATTTCCCACTCACCATCCTCACCTTGCCTCACTCTGTTCTAATTACTCTGCCAGCTGAACTGCATTTCCCCACTACCTCTCCCAGTATATCAAGCCCTGTTTTTCAGCCAAGCCCTGTCAGATCGTCTTCAAACCCGGACCAGTAACCTGCCTGTCTGCGCTCTGACTCCTGTTTGTGATACCGATCCTTTCTTGACTGCCTCCTTGTTCTACTGCCCCGTCTATCCCAACCTGCCTTCTGGACCTCGACTACTCTCCGATCTTCAGCCCCTCCGGTAACTCGTTTCTGCCTTCTGTCTCTCACCACGATATTTGCCCAGCCCTGATCTGTACTTCTGCCTGCCATTCATATTGCTGTTGTGTGTGTGTTCCCCCAGGTCTCCGACCACCAGATGAGCGTGCCCAGACGTTTCACCACCCTCAGCCCGATACGCCGCTCCATCACTGGGGAACACACACACTAAGCACTTGGACTGGACACCCCCGGACATTTGGTGACCCCCGGAGCACAGGTACCCACAGGAGGACCCTGAAAGACCCCTGACACCCCTGGGACTCCTCTTCCCGCCTGTAACCTTGAATAAAGAGCTCTGAATTTGAACTTGCGCTCTTGGGTCCTCTTCTGTTCGTGACAGAACGATCTGACCATCATGGACCCAGCGCACTCCCTGACCACGATGGAGGAAGAGCCAGAGAGGACTGCCCTACAGCGACTGGAACGCTCTGAGGGAGACATAAATCGGATGGCTGGCGACATCGCTTCCCTTCTCCAGCTATTCAACCAGCAGCAACAACAGTTCCAACTGCAGCAACAACAGCTAGCCCAAGCCCTGCAACTACTCTCAAGCCCGGCTACTCCACCTGCACCCCCCTGGTCCTTTTGTTCCTGTACCACCGATACTCCTTCATCCCTCCGCTGGAGGTCCCAATGCTGCAGGCCCGGCAGTGCTGCCACCAGATCCCCACGCTCCTGAACCAAGGATTGGGAACCCGGAACGCTTTGATGGCAACCAGAAGCAAGTAAGACCATTCTTGAGCAGCTGCCGAATCCAGTTTGCACTACAGCCCAGGACTTTCTCAACAGAGGGAGCCAAGGTGGGGTATGTCATCACACATCTCACCGGTCGAGCTCGGTTGTGGGGAACGGCGGAATTCGACCGGCAAACCCCAGCCTGTGCCTCCTTCAGTGCCTTTGAGGAGGAGATGTTAAAGGTCTTTGACCTAGGCTCGCCAACAGCCCAAGCGTCACAAGCTCTGCTCACCATCCGTCAGGGCAATCGGACAGTGGCAGACTTCTCCATTGACTTTCGTACCCTGGCCAGTCAAAGCTCGTTTAACCCAGAGGCACTGGTGCAAGCCTTCCTCCATAGCCTGGCGGACTATATCAAGGACGAGCTTGTTTCCCATGACCCGCCCTCAACGCTTGATGCCGCCATTGACCTTGCCGTTCGCATTGACCGCCGTATACAGACCCGGAGGAGGGAGAAGGGCCGTCTCAGTCAACCTGCCATCCGTACTCGGGTCGATACCGCTTCTGTCCAGCCCCTGCCTGTCAAGTCCCATAGCCAACTCAATCAGCCTGAGCCCATGGAGATTGGCCGTGCCTCTCTGACTCCCGAGGAGCGTCGGCGCCGTCTAAGCTCCAACCTTTGCCTCTACTGTGGTGGCGAGAATCACCGTGTCGCTACTTGTCCGGCAAAAGCCGCAGCTCACCAGGTGTAGGGGAGATCCGGGTGAGCTCAACAAGCCTTCAGTCTCCCTCCATCCGAAAGACCCTGCTTCATCTCCGCCTTCAGCTTTCTGACAAGACTCATACATTGGCCGCCCTTGTGGATTCCGGAGCCGAAGCAAACATCATGGACCCTGAGCTTGCACAGCAACTGGGCGTGAACCATCATCAACTGACACAACCCATTCCTGCACGAGCCCTGGATGGGCATCATCTTGGTACTGTCACTCATATCTCCGCCCCTGTGACAATCCTGCTGTCAGGAAACCACCAGGAGTCCATCCAGTTTCACCTCCTACACTCACCTGGCCAACCACTCATTCTTGGATACCCGTGGCTCCGTCAGCACAACCCCCACATCGACTGGGAGACAGGAACAGTCCGTGAGTGGGGAAGGAGTTGTCACCAGACCTGTTTAAGGGGGGCCACCCTGCCCGTTCACCGGGAAGGATCTAGCGCTACCTCCGACATATCCAATGTTCCGGCCTGTTACCACAGCCTGAAAGAGGTGTTCAACAAATCCAAGGCGACATCTCTACCCCCACACAGACCCTATGACTGCGCGATTGATCTCCTGCCTGGCACAGCACCTCCCAAGGGTCGTCTGTATTCACTGTCAGCCCCGGAAAGAAAGGCCATGGAGGACTACATTAATGACTCTCTTGCCTCCGGGATAATTAGACCGTCGTCTTCCCCGCAGGAGCGGGATTCTTCTTTGTCGGCAAGAAGGACGGTTCTCTTCGTCCATGCATAGATTACCGGGGTCTGAACGACATCACGGTTAAGAATCGCTACCCACTGCCCTTACTTTCGTCTGCCTTCGAACTGCTGCAGGGAGCCACTGTATTCACTAAGCTGGACCTTCGCAATGCCTACCATCTGGTGCGGATGAGGAGGGAGACGAATGGAAGACAGCGTTCAACACACCAACCGGCCACTATGAATATCTCGTCATGCCCTTCGGCCTCACCAATGCCCCAGCAGTTTTTCAAGCCCTAGTGAATGATATCCTCAGGGACATGCTAAATACGTTCGTATTTGTGTACCTTGACGATATTTTAATATTCTCAAAGACTCTGTCAGAACACACGCACCACGTCCGGTTGGTCCTGCGCCGCCTGCTGGAGAACTCTCTTTTCGTGAAGGCAGAGAAGTGCGAGTTCCATGCCAAGACCGTTTCATTCCTGGGGTATGTGGTGACCGAGGGCAGCATTCAGATGGATCTCACGAAGGTGTCGGCTGTCACTTCCTGGCCAGTTCCTGAGTCTCGGAAGAAGTTGCAACAGTTCCTGGGCTTTGCCAACTTTTATAGGAGATTCATCAGAAACTATAGCACAGTGGCTGCACCCTCACGGCGCTAACCAGCACTAAACAACCGTACCAATGGACATCAGCTGCTGATAAGGCCTTCAATATCCTCAAGACATGTTTCACTTCTGCTCCCATCCTCCAGATGCCAGATGCAGCAAGGCAGTTTGTGGTGGAGGTAGATGCTTCGGACGTGGGAGTGGGTGCAGTGCTTTCTCAAAGAGCAGCTGAGGATGGCAAGATGCACCCCTGTGCCTTCTACTCCCGTCGGCTAACCCCTGCCGAATGCAACTACGACATTGGGAACCGCGAGCTGTTGGCTGTCAAGCTCGCCCTTGAAGAATGGCGGCACTGGTTAGAGGGGTCAAAGGAACCATTCGTAGTGTGGACAGACCACAAGAACCTGGAGTATATCCAAACAGCCAGGAGGCTGAACTCCCGTCAACAGCGGTGGTCTCTGTTCTTTACGCGCTTCAATTTCACGCTCTCCACCGCCCGGGATCTCGCAACATCAAACCTGATGCTCTTTCCCGGATGTTTCAGAAGGACGAGACCACCGCCATGACAGCTCCCATTCTTCCCAGCCACTTGGTCGTAGCGGCCCTCACCTGGGAGATCGAGAAGCAGGTCATGGAGGCTCTTCGGGACCAGCCAGGTCCAAGCACCAGCGCCCCCAACCGTCTGTTTGTTCCAGCAAATCTCAGGTCACCTGTGATTCAGTGGGGGCACGAATCCCGTCTGGCCTGTCATCCCGGCATCACTCGCACCCTTCATCTGGTCCGCCAGCGGTTCTGGTGGCGGGGGATGAGACGGGATGTCCGAGAATTCATCCGAGCTTGTCCCACTTGTAACCGAAACAAGACTCCCAACCAGCCTCCTGCTGGGTTGCTGCAACCCCTACTCATACCCAAGAGGCCCTGGTCCCACGTTTCACTGGACTTTGTTACGGGCCTTCCGCCCTCTGACGGACACACAGTCATCCTTACCATTGTTGACCGCTTTAGTAAGATGACCCACTTCGTGCCCCTTCCCAAACTACCCTCTGCTAAAGAGACCTCCCAGGTGGTCCTGGAACATGTGTTTCGTATCCATGGCCTACCCCAGGATATAGTGTCAGACCGGGGCCCGCAATTCTCAGCAACCTTTTGGAAGGAGTTCTGTCATCTCCTTGGGGCCACCGCCAGCCTATCGTCTGGATTCCACCCGCAGTCAAACGGCCAGACTGAACGCATGAACCAGGAGCTGGAGAAGGCACTGAGGTGTGTGGCTTCCCAAAATCCCCGGGCCTGGGCTCAACACCTGCTCTGGGTGGAATATGCCCATAATTCACTCACCAGTTCCTCCACCGGGCTCTCCCCCTTTCAGTGTGTCTACGGGTATCAACCTCCACTGTTTGCCAGCCAGGAGGCGGATGCCACCTGTCCGTCTGCTCTTGCGTATGCCCGCCGCTGCCGCCGCACTTGGGCCCAGGCTCGCACTGTGCTCCTGAAGTCTGGAACCAGCTACGCCGTCGGTGCCAACCGACGGAGGACCCCAGCACCTACTTACCGGGTTGGTCAGAAGGTCTGGCTGTCTGCCCGGGATCTGCCGCTGCGGGTTGTATCACGAAAGCTGGCCCTCGCTTCATTGGTCCTTTTCCTGTGCAGAGAGTCATCAGTCCAACGGCGGTCCGACTTCAGTTGCCCGCTTCCATGCGGGTCCACCCCACCTTCCACGTCTCCAAGGTCAAGCCGGTCCATGAAAGTCCCCTGGTCCCTGCAGCTCCGGCGCCACCTCCTCCGCGCCTCGTAGATGGCGGTCCTGTCTTCACCGTCCGGCGGCTGCTCCGCTCTAGGCGAAGGGGTAGGGGTCTCCAGTACCTCGTTGATTGGGAGGGATATGGTCCAGAGGAGAGGACCTGGATCCCGGCCAGGAGGATAGTGGACCGGACCCTTATCACTGACTTCCACCGACTACATCCTGATCAGCCTGCAATCCGTAGGGGCCGTCCAAGAGGGGTTCCTAGCCGTCCGGCCCGCCCCTGCTCCTGTCTCAGTGCCTGTCCTGTCTCCCGACCGTGACCCTCCAGCTCCTTCTGAGGATGAGGAGATTCACTCGGACCGCTCGGAGGAGTTCTGACCCGCCGCCTGCTCCCCTCCACCCTCCCGGCATGATGTTGTTCTTGGGACTTCTGGGGCCGTCCCTTGGAGGGGGGGTCCTGTCATGAGCACTCTCTCTCCCTGGTAGCAACATTTATTGCATTCAATTATCTTCCACTCTGCTCACCTCCCTCTCTCTACTCAGCCTAACTAGCTCCACCTGCCCTGCTCTGCTCTTGTTACCTGGCCAGCTGCACTGCATTTCCCACTCACCATCCTCACCTTGCCTCACTCTGTTCTAATTACTCTGCCAGCTGAACTGCATTTCCCCACTACCTCTCCCAGTATATCAAGCCCTGTTTTTCAGCCAAGCCCTGTCAGATCGTCTTCAAACCCGGACCAGTAACCTGCCTGTCTGCGCTCTGACTCCTGTTTGTGATACCGATCCTTTCTTGACTGCCTCCTTGTTCTACTGCCCCGTCTATCCCAACCTGCCTTCTGGACCTCGACTACTCTCCGATCTTCAGCCCCCTCCGGTAACTCGTTTCTGCCTTCTGTCTCTCACCACGATATTTGCCCAGCCCTGATCTGTACTTCTGCCTGCCATTCATATTGCTGTTGTGTGTGTGTGTTCCCCCAGGTCTCCGACCACCAGATGAGCGTGCCCAGACGTTTCACCACCCTCAGCCCGATACGCCGCTCCATCACTGGGGAACACACACACTAAGCACTTGGACTGGACACCCCCGGACATTTGGTGACCCCCGGAGCACAGGTACCCACAGGAGGACCCTGAAAGACCCCTGACACCCCTGGGACTCCTCTTCCCGCCTGTAACCTTGAATAAAGAGCTCTGAATTTGAACTTGCGCTCTTGGGTCCTCTTCTGTTCGTGACAGCTAGTTGTAGTTATATTACTGAGAGACTAGAGAACAGGGAACAGATGGAAGAGCTGGCTAGTTGTAGTTATATTACTGAGAGACTAGAGAACAGGGAACAGATGGAAGAGCTGGCTAGTTGTAGTTATATTACTGAGAGACTAGAGAACAGATGGAAGAGCTGGCTAGTTGTAGTTATAATACTGAGAGACTAGAGAACAGATGGAAGAGCTGGCTAGTTGTAGTTATATTACTACGAGACCAGAGAACAGATGGAAGAGCTGGCTAGTTGTAGTTATATTACTGAGAGATCAGAGAACAGATGGAAGAGCTGACTAGTTGTAGTTATATTACTGAGAGACCAGAGAACAGATGGAAGAGCTGGCTAGTTGTAGTTATATTACTGAGAGACTAGAGAACAGGGAACAGATGGAAGAGCTGGCTAGTTGTAGTTATATTACTGAGAGACTAGAGAACAGATGGAAGAGCTGGCTAGTTGTAGTTATATTACTGAGAGAGAACAGGGAACAGATGGAAGAGCTGGCTAGTTGTAGTTATATTACTGAGAGACTAGAGAACAGATGGAAGAGCTGGCTAGTTGTAGTTATATTACTGAGAGACTAGAGAACAGGGAACAGATGGAAGAGCTGGCTAGTTGTAGTTATATTACTGAGGGACTAGTGAACAGATGGAAGAGCTGGCTAGTTGTAGTTATATTACTGAGAGAGAACAGGGAACAGATGGAAGAGCTGGCTAGTTGTAGTTATATTACTGAGAGACTAGAGAACAGGGAACAGATGGAAGAGCTGGCTAGTTGTAGTTATATTACTGAGAGACTAGAGAACAGATGGAAGAGCTGGCTAGTTGTAGTTATAATACTGAGAGACTAGAGAACAGATGGAAGAGCTGGCTAGTTGTAGTTATATTACTACGAGACCAGAGAACAGATGGAAGAGCTGGCTAGTTGTAGTTATATTACTGAGAGATCAGAGAACAGATGGAAGAGCTGGCTAGTTGTAGTTATATTACTGAGAGACCAGAGAACAGATGGAAGAGCTGGCTAGTTGTAGTTATATTACTGAGAGACTAGAGAACAGGGAACAGATGGAAGAGCTGGCTAGTTGTAGTTATATTACTGAGAGACTAGAGAACAGATGGAAGAGCTGGCTAGTTGTAGTTATATTACTGAGAGACCAGAGAACAGATGGAAAAGCTGGCTAGTTGTAGTTATATTACTGAGGGACTAGTGAACAGATGGAAGAGCTGGCTAGTTGTAGTTATATTACTGAGAGAGAACAGGGAACAGATGGAAGAGCTGGCTAGTTGTAGTTATATTACTGAGAGACTAGAGAACAGATGGAAGAGCTGGCTAGTTGTAGTTATATTACTGAGAGACTAGAGAACAGATGGAAGAGCTGGCTAGTTGTAGTTATATTACTGAGAGACCAGAGAACAGATGGAAGAGCTGGCTAGTTGTAGTTATATTACTGAGAGACCAGAGGACAGATGGAAGAGCTGGCTAGTTGTAGTTATATTACTGAGAGACCAGAGAACAGATGGAAGAGCTGGCTAGTTGTAGTTATATTACTGAGAGACCAGAGAACAGATGGAAGAGCTGGCTAGTTGTAGTTATATTACTGAGAGATCAGAGAACAAGGAACAGATGGAAGAGCTGGCTAGTTGTAGTTATATTACTGAGAGACTAGAGAACAGATGGAAGGGCTGGCTAGTTGTAGTTATATTACTACGAGACCAGAGAACAGATGGAAGAGCTGGCTAGTTGTAGTTATATTACTGAGAGACCAGAGAACAGATGGAAGAGCTGGCTAGTTGTAGTTATATTACTGAGAGATCAGAGAACAAGGAACAGATGGAAGAGCTGGCTAGTTGTAGTTATATTACTGAGAGACTAGAGAACAGATGGAAGAGCTGGCTAGTTGTAGTTATATTACTGAGAGACCAGAGAACAGATGGAAGAGCTGGCTAGTTGTAGTTATATTACTGAGAGACCAGAGAACAGATGGAAGAGCTGGCTAGTTGTAGTTATATTACTGAGAGACTAGAGAACAGATGGAAGAGCTGGCTAGTTGTAGTTATATTACTGAGAGACTAGAGAACAGATGGAAGAGCTGGCTAGTTGTAGTTATATTACTGAGAGACTAGAGAACAGATGGAAGAGCTGGCTAGTTGTACAATAGGTTATACAACCCTAACCATAACCCTAACCCTAACCCTAACCATAACCATAACCCTAACAACAACGTTGTCCAGTGATCTTGTCCTTCGATGCCTAACACCAGTGAGAGGATTGATTAGTATATATCCCTCGTGTTGTCCTCCCAAATGCCTTACGCCTTTTGTCCTCTGGGGTCAAAAATGACCCCGCCTGGTTTGACTGTTTATAAAGCATACAGTATACATTTTCAATCAATTCTGTGTTACATCTTTAGTCTTACTTCTGTTCAACCCATTACTAGAATTTTTTTCATTTGTTTTGGAATTTAGAGCCAATAGACCTTGTTTACATAAAATTATACCCTGTTTTTAAGTAAAAATACAATGAAACTATGAATTATTTTGACCTATTATTATTTTGACTATTTGACTTATCACTGAGTGGTATTTGTAAAAGTTTAGTGAGGATGCTGTTTTTGAATCATTTTATTTTTATTAATGACAGCCCATAATCACACCTTTTGTCCTCTGGGGTCAAAAATGACCCCGCCTGGTTTGACTGTTTATAAAGCATACAGTATACATTTTCAATCAATTCTGTGTTACATCTTTAGTCTTACTTCTGTTCAACCCATTACTAGAATTTTTTTCATTTGTTTTGGAATTTAGAGCCAATAGACCTTGTTTACATAAAATTATACCCTGTTTTTAGGTAAAATTACAATGAAACAATGAATTATATTTTGACCTATTATTATTTTGACTATTTGACTTATCACTGAGTGGTATTTGTAAAAGTTTAGTGAGGATGCTGTTTTTGAATCATTTTATTTTTATTAATGACAGCCCATAATCACACCTTTTGTCCTCTGGGGTCAAAAATGACCCCGCCTGGTTTGACTGTTTATAAAGCATACAGTATACATTTTCAATCAATTCTGTGTTACATCTTTAGTCTTACTTCTGTTCAACCCATTACTAGAATTTTTTTCATTTGTTTTGGAATTTAGAGCCAATAGACCTTGTTTACATAAAATTATACCCTGTTTTTAGGTAAAATTACAATGAAACAATGAATTATTTTGACCTATTATTATTTTGACTATTTGACTTATCACTGAGTGGTATTTGTAAAAGTTTAGTGAGGATGCTGTTTTTGAATCATTTTATTTTTATTAATGACAGCCCATAATCACACCTTTTGTCCTCTGGCGTCAAAAATGACCCCGCCTGGTTTGACTGTTTATAAAGCATACAGTATACATTTTCAATCAATTCTGTGTTACATCTTTAGTCTGAAAATAACGGTAGTTGTTTAATACTATGCTCTTTATGATTCAAACAAATTTGAAGTAATTTGATTGAATTATGGGTGTTTTACTAAATGTAATAACTTCTGTTGTCCTCTGGGATCAAAAAGACCCCGAAGCACAAAGTTTACATACTGCTTGGCAAAACATCTTTGATCATGTTTCTTTGATGTGTGGGGTCAAAACATCTTTGATCATGTTTCTTTGATGTGTGGGGTCAAGCAATGGTTATGACAACAACAACAACAACAAAAAAGTATTTTCTCACAGGTGTTTGGGCATTTCACATTTTAGTCTGAGAGAGACAGGCAGCACAATGAGGAGGCAGAAGTTTTATAATGCACAGGAGGCTTGCAAGATAATTTTTGAAATAAAAGAAAATAATGACCAGGAGGACAATGCTGCACATAATGAGGATGAATCAACTGATGAAGAGGGTTCAGGGTCAGAAGAGGAGGAACATAATGATGAGGTGATAGATCCAACATACAGACAGCATGCTACTTCTTCCTCCGAAGATTCCCCCACATCTCCTGCTGCAGAAATGGAAGATGATTATGAATATAAGGAAATGGATGAACGTGATGATGACGTAGAATCTGAAGCTGGTATGGAAGAAGTGTCAGAAGTGGAGCACTGCACCTATTATGATGAAGAATCAACAGATGAGGTAGAATCTGAAGTTGAAATGGAAGAAGTGTCAGAAGTGGAGGACATCATCTATTATGATGAAGACGAAGAATCAACAGATGAGGTAGAATCTGAGGAAGAGGACCGATCTCAGCTCGGTCCTCTTCCTCAGATTCTACCTCATCTGTTGATTCTTCGTCTTCATCATAATAGATGATGTCCTCCACTTCTGACACTTCTTCCATTTCAACTTCAGATTCTACCTCATCTGTTGATTCTTCATCATAATAGGTGCAGTGCTCCACTTCTGACACTTCTTCCATACCAGCTTCAGATTCTACGTCATCATCACGTTCATCCATTTCCTTATATTCATAATCATCTTCCATTTCTGCAGCAGGAGATGTGGGGGAATCTTCGGAGGAAGAAGTAGCATGCTGTCTGTATGTTGGATCTATCACCTCATCATTATGTTCCTCCTCTTCTGACCCTGAACCCTCTTCATCAGTTGATTCATCCTCATTATGTGCAGCATTGTCCTCCTGGTCATTATTTTCTTTTATTAAAAAAATTATCTTGCAAGCCTCCTGTGCATTATAAAACTTCTGCCTCCTCATTGTGCTGCCTGTCTCTCTCAGACTAAAATGTGAAATGCCCAAACACCTGTGAGAAAATACTTTTTTGTTGTTGTTGTTGTTGTCATAACCATTGCTTGACCCCACACATCAAAGAAACATGATCAAAGATGTTTTGCCAAGCAGTATGTAAACTTTGTGCTGCGGGGTCTTTTTGACCCCAGAGGACAACAGAAGTTATTACAGTTAGTAAACACCCATAATTCAATCAAATTACTTCAAATTTGTTTGAATCATAAAGAGCATAGTATTAAACAACTACCGTTATTTTCAGACCAATTGATGAATAAAAAACATATTTTGTCGGCAAAAGATTTAATTTGGGGTCAGAATGACCCCAGGACAACAGGAGGGATATGCTAAAGAGCTATTCTGTGATCGGTAAATATGCTAACGAGATAATCCTCTGGACATCTCCACTATCTCTCTGCATAATGGTTATTTTAAGGACATGCTGCTTATCTCTGGCTACAGAGCTAAATACTTGTCCTCACAAAGATTTATGCCCCACTATTAGAAGGCCTAGCGGTTAAAGCGTTGGGCCAGTAACCAAAAGGTCGCTGGTTTGAATACCCGAGCCGACAAGATGAAAAATCTGTCTGTGCCCTTGAGCAAGGCACTTAAACCTATTTTGCTCCAGGGGCTCCGTACTATTATAGTTGACCTTGTAAAACAACACATTTCAATGCACCTATAAAACTTCGAAAACATATATTACAAAAATAAGCTACTCTGAAAATTTGTTTACTTAACTACCAATTACTTCACACTGGAATAAGTTATTTTGCCGTCATATGGTAACATAATGTGTAATTTAGACTATTAAACACAAAAATGATGTTTCAAGTGAGAATTAGGGAGGTCTGATGCCGAAAAATTAGATTATTTCCTACTTTACCCATATTATACTTTTCCACAAAAAGTGTGTAGTTCCAGCTGCTACGTGACAAAAAAAGGTATTAAAAAACAAGAATTTAGTTCAACTACCACCAAGCTACTGCAAAATATAGCTAAATTACTAAACTGCCGGTAAAAAGTTTTAGAACACCTTCTCATTCAGGTTTTTCTTTATTTTTACTATTTTCTACATTGTCGAATAATAGTGAAGACATCAAAACTATGAAATAACACATATGAAATCATGTAGTAAACCAAAAAAGTGTTAAGCAAATCAAAATATATTACATATTTGAGATTCTTCAAATAGCCACCCTTTGCCTTGATGACAGCTTTGCACACTCTTGGCATTCTCTCAACCAGCATCACCTGGAATGCTTTTCCAACAGTCTTGAAGGAGTCCCTACATATGCTGAGCACTTGTTGGCTGCTTTTCCTTCACTATGTGGTCCGACTCATCCCAAACCATCTCAATTTGGTTGAGGTCGGGGGATTGTGGAGGCCAGGTCATCTGATGCAGCACTCAATCACTCTCCTTCTTGGTAAAATAGCCCTTACACAGCCTGGAGGTGTACAATGTAGAAAATAGTAAAAATAAAGAAAAACCCTTGAATGAGTAGGTGCTCTAAAACTTGTGACCGGTAGTGTATATACAACGCGATCGATAAAAGACAGTACTGCGCAGCCGTCTTCATCGACCTGGCCAAGGCTTTCGACTCTGTCAACCACCGCATTCTTATTGGCAGACTAAATAGCCTTGGTTTCTCTAATGACTGCCTCGCCTGGTTCACCAACTACTTCTCAGATAGAGTTCAATGTGTCAAATCGGAGGGCCTGTTGTCTGGACCTCTGGCCGTCTCTATGGGGGTGCCACAGGGTTCAATTCTCGGGCCGACTCTATTCTCTGTGTATATCAATGATGTCGCTCTTGCTGCTGGTGACGCTCGGATCCACCTCTATGCGGACGACACCATTTTGTATACATCTGGCCCTTCATTGGACACGGTGTTAACAAACCTCCAAACGAGCTTCAATGCCATACAACACTCCTTCCGTAGCCTCCAACTGCTCTTAAACACTAGTAAAACTAAATGCATGCTCTTCAACCGAACGCTGCTTGCACCCGCCCACCCGACTAGAATCACTACTCTCGGCGGGTCTGACCTAGAATATGTGGACAACTACAAATACCTAGGTCTGGTTAGACTGTAAACTCTCCTTCCAGACTCACATTAAGCATCTCCAATCAAAAGTTAGATCTAGAATCGGCTTCCTATTTCGCAACAAAGCCTCCTTCACTCATGCTGCCAAACATGCCCTCGTAAAAATGACTATCCTACCGATCCTTGACTTCGGCGATGTCATTTACAAAATAGCCTCCAACACTCTACTCAGCAAATTGGATGTAGTCTATCACAGTGCCATCCGTTTTTGTCACCAAAGCCCCATATACTACCCACCATTGTGACCTGTACGCTCTTGTTGGCTGGCCCTCACTACATATTCGTTGCCAAACCCACTGGCTCCAGGTCATCTATAAATCACTGCTAGGCAAATCCCCGCCTTATCTTAGCTCATTGGTCACCATAGCAACACCCACCCGTAGTCTGCACTCCAGCAGGTATGTCTCACTGGTCATCCCCAAAGCCAACACCTCCTTTGGCCGCCATTCCTTCCAGTTCTCTGCTGCCAATGACTGGAACGAACTGCAAAAATCTCTGAAGTTGGAGACTCTTATCTCCCTCACTAACTTTAAGCGTCAGTTGTCAGAGCAGCTTACCGATCACTGCACCTGTACACAGCCCATCTGAAATTAGCCCACCCAACTACCTCATCCCCATATTGTTATTTATTTTGCTAATTTGCACCCCAGTATCTCTATTTGCACATAATCTTTTGCACATCTATCATTCCAGTGTTAATACTATTGTAATTATTTTGCACTATGGCCTTTTTATTGCCTTACCTCCATAACTTACTACATTCGCACACACTGTATATAAATTTTCTGTTGTATTTTTTACTTTATGTTTTGTTTACCCCATATGTAACTCTGTGTTGTTGTTTTTTTATCGCACTGCTTTGCTTTATCTTGGCCAGGTCATAGTTGTAAATGAGAACTTGTTCTCAACTGGCTTACCTGGTTAAATAAAGGTGAAATAAAAATGTAAAATATACAAATAAAAAAAAATAAACAAATACAGTGGCTTGCGAAAGTATTCACCCTCCTTGGCATTTTCCTATTTTGTTGCCTTACAACCTGGAATTAAAATAGATTTTTGGGGGGTTTGTATCATTTGATTTACACAACATGCCTACCACTTTGAAGATGCAAAATATTTTTTATTTTGAAACAAACAAGAAATAAGACAAAAAAAACGGAAAACTTGTGCGTGCATAACTATTCAACCCCCCCAAAGTCAATACTTTGTATAGTCAACTTTTGCAGCAATTACAACAGCAAGTCTCTTGGGGTATGTCTCTATAAGCTTGTCACATCTAGCCACTGGGATTTTTGCCCATTCTTCAAGGCAAAACTGCTCCAGTTCCTTCAAGTTGGATGGGTTCCGCTGGTGTACAGCAATCTTTAAGCAATCTTTAAGTCTTACCACAGATTCTCAATTGGAATGAGGTCTGGGCTTTGACTAGGCCATTCCAAGACATTTAAATGTTTCCCCTTAAACCACTCAAGTGTTGCTTTAGCAGTATGCTTAGGGTCATTGTCCTGCTGAAAGGTGAACCTCCGTCCCAGTCTCAAATCTCTGGAAGACTGAAACAGGTTTCCCTCAAGAATTTCCCTGTATTTAGCACCATCCATCATTCCTTCAATTCTGACCAGTTTCCCAGTCCCTGCCGATGAAAAACATCCCCACAGCATGATGCTGCGAGGTGTTGAGTTTGCGCCAGACATAGCGTTTTCCTTGATGGCCAAAAAGCTCAATTTTAGTCTCATCTGAGTACCTTCTTCCATATGTTTGGGGAGTCTCCCACATGCCTTTTGGCGAACACCAAACGTGTTTGCTTATTTATTTCTTTAAGCAATGGCTTTTTTCTGGCCACTCTTCCGTAAAAGCCCAGCTCTGTGGAGTGTATGGCTTAAAGTGGTCAGATCCTCCAATCTCCGCTGTGGAGCTTTGCAGCTCCTTCAGGGTTATCTTTGGTCTCTTTGTTGCCTCTCTGATTAATGCCCTCCTTGCCTGGTCCATGAGTTTTGGTGGGAGGCCCTCTCTTGGCAGGTTTGTTGTGGTGCCATATTCTTTCCATTTTTTAATAATGGATTTAATGGTGCTCCGTGGGATTTTTTAAGTTTCTGATATTTTTTTATAACCCAACCCTGATCTGTACTTCTCCACAATTTTGTTCCTGACTTGTTTGGAGAGCTCCTTGGTCTTCATGGTGCCGCTTGCTTGGTGGTGCCCCTTGCTTAGTGGTGTTGCAGACTCTGGGGCCTTTCAGAACAGGTGTATATATACTGAGATCATGTGACAGATCATGTGACACTTAGATTGCACACAGGTGTACTTTATTTAACTAATTATGTGACTTCTGACGGTAATTAAATTGGTTGCACCAGATCTTATTCAGGGATTTCATAACAAAGGGGGTGAATACATATGCACGCACCACTTTTCCGTCCTGTTTTTCTTTTAGAATTTTTTGAAACAAGTTATTTTAATTTCACTTCACCAATTTGGACTATTTTGTGTATGTCCATTACATGAAATCCAAATAAAAATCAATTTAAATTACAGGTTGTAATGCAACAAAATAGGAAAAACGCGAAGGGGGATTAATACTTTTGCAAGGCACTGTACATGTAATTCACTAGTCCCCCAAACTGGCAACTGGGGATACTAATCAAATGACATTATATTTACATTTACATCATTTAGCAGACACTCTTATCCAGAGCGACTTACAAATTGGTGCATTCAACTTATGATAGCCAGTGGGACATCAAAGTTAATGGGTCGCACACAGTTTAGCAGGTGTTATAGCAGGTGCAGAGAAATATGTTACTAGCTTCTAACAATGCAGTAAAATGTCAAACAATTAAATTGTAGGGGAAAATAAAATAAATCAAGAATATCAGGATGAATCTGATTAACAATCCAGATAGTACTGTAGCAGTAATCAAATGCAATCTATACGTACAGTGTAGATACTCCCCAATCAGAGACAACGACCGACAGCTGCCTCTGATTGGGAACCACACCCGGCCAACATAGAAATATATACATTCGATTTCACACCCTGACCAAACCAACTAGAGATCTCAATGTCAGGGCGTGACATATGCACAGCAGTAGATATATTACAGTGAGCTATGTCAAGAATCCAAGGTATAAATAAATATGCTGTGTGTATAAACAGCGTAACAAAAATACAATGTAGCAATATTATGATAAGCTACGTCGGGTGATACATTATTTAAATACAATGTGTGAAACGGGAGGTGACCAGTGGTTTAAAGGAGAAGTTTACCCAAAATACAGAAACTCCCAAGTGATTCCATACATTTAAACTAGTTCAGTGGAGTTTGCCCTTTCCCCCTCTCTCTCCCTGTAGTGCTGTACTGAAAGAGCTGGAAAAACCTGTCACGTGACTCACAACGTTGCTGGATGCAGGCCTTGCTCTGCTCCGTTGCCAGTGAAATCATGATTCAGAGATCCGCCAAGTGTTGGCAAATGTATTATTTTATTGAAAGCATATAGCCAAATTAGATATTTTAGTCCAAAGTACTATTGGCTTTGAGTCAGGAAATGTGTACGTTTTCACCTAAAACATTTGACATGATTTTATATCGTTATTTTATGTAGCCGACTGGCACTGGAGCGGAGATGGGTGCTCTCAGGGGAATCCCTGCTACGTAGAAAGGGCAAGAAACTGCTCTATAGTTATGTACTTGAAAATGTATCAATTGACCAATTTGGCACATTTGAGCAGACTTGATACAAAATAGTCCAATATTGCAATGCTTCACTGGATGAATCGGACACTTTGCACACACACTGCTGCCATCTAGTGGCCAAAATCTAAATTGCGCCTAAACTGCAATATTATATTGTGGCTTTTCTGTTGCATTTCAAAGATGATGGAACAAAAATAATAATAGAAAACACATGTATTTTGTTTGTATGATCTTTTACCAGATCTAATGTGTTATATTCTCCTACATTCATTTCCTACACATTTCCACAAACTTCAAAGTGTTTCCTTTCAAATGATATTAAGAATATGCATGTCCTTGCTTCAGGTCCTGAGCTACAGGCAGTTAGATTTAGGTATGTTATTTTAGGCGAAAATAGAAAAAAAGGGTCCGATCCTTAAGTCTGAGAACTTCTATGAGACATATAGCCACTATCTTTGATACTACAATAGAGTGTAAGATATCTCTCTGTCTACTGGCTCAGCTCTGTGATAATTCATTTGATCAGAACAACTCTCTCAGGACAGTTAGAGATACCTCCGTAGGACACAAAGAAACAGACATGCTGGGCTAATAATACAAGAGGAAAAGAGTGTCTTAAAGAAATTACATGTCAGATAACCGCAAGAGGATATTGGTCTGTTGAAACAGCTTGCGTTGTTACTACATTCTAAAAGCTTGTTTGCCCCTTAGGACCACCATTCTAGAGTATACAATATTTGTAGACAATTTAATATTGTCACTGATCTCATTTATTTGCATTGAACACCAGACCATGAAGACTGAAGACTGTTTACTGGAGTATTTCTCTGCATCTTCCTCCATCACATTACGGGGCTGGTGGTGCATGGCTGGTGGTGCGTGGCTGGTGGTGCGTGGCTGGTGGTGCGTGGCTGGTGGTGCGTGGCAGGTGGTGCGTGGCAGGTGGTGCGTGGCTGGTGGTGCGTGGCTGGTGGTGCGTGGCTGGTGGTGCGTGGCTGGTGCGTGGCTGGTGCGTGGCTGGTGCGTGGCTGGTGCATGGCTGGTGCATGGCTGGTGCGTGGCTGGTGCATGGCTGGTGCGTGGCTGGTGCATGGCGGGTGCATGGCTGGTGCGTGGCTGGTGCATGGCTGGTGCATGGCTGGTGCGTGGCTGGTGCGTGGCTGGTGCATGTCTGCAGGTGCATGGCTGCAGGTGCATGGCTGCAGGTGCGTCGCTGCAGGTGCGTGGCTGGTGCATGGCTGCAGGTGCATGGCTGCAAGTAGGTGGCTGCAGGTGCATTGCTGCCCTCTACATGTTACAGCCAGGATAATTTCCTGTTGATTAATGCAGATGCCTTCCACTTGGCTCTCAAAGGCTTAACATAAGCGTTTGATGTCACAGTTGTACTTTTCCTCTGTGCAGGATACCTCTCAGTAAATACAGAACTAACTGTCTGTAAGCCTGGGGATTTCTTCCTGTATTTGTTACAGTAGTGTCCGATAACCCTGGTAGTGGGGAGCGATAAACAATCAAAGAACAGCTTCAGAGGAAATGATTGGTTCTGTATCCACTCTGAGATGGGTCATTATTAACACTGGCCTGCTTGGGCAACACTATTCACTGGGATGTAAGTGCAGATTTAGATCTCTAATAGAGAGGCTGACTGGGAGAGTGTGTGTCTGTGTGCGTGTTTGTGTCTCTGTGGGAGTGTGTTAATGTGTGTGTGCACGTGCATGCGTGTGTGTGTGTGACTGGGAGTAAATGCCACAATTCTTTAATGATAGTCTCCTCTAGTTCTCCTCTATGGTGTGGTAGATGAGTATCGCTGCAGGTGTCTGGCAACCAGGGGAGAGGAGGAGGGAGAGTGGGAGAGGATGAGGAGAGGAGGAGGAGGAGGAAAGATGGTGGAGAGGAGAGGGAGAGGATTAGGAGGAGGAGTAGAGGAGGAAAAAAGGAGAGAAAGAGAGGAGAGGAGGAGTAGAGGGAGAGGAGGAGAGGACGAGGAGAGGAGAGGGAGAGGAGGAGGAGGAGTAGAGGAGGAGGAGGAGGAGAAGAAGAGAGGGAGCGGAGGAGGAGAGGAGAGGGAGGAGGAGAGTGAGGAGAGGGACAGGAGGAGGAGGAGGACGAGGAGAGGGAGGAGAGGAGACGAGTAGAGGAGAGGGAGAGGGAGAGGGAGAGGAGGAGAGAAGGGGGGAGAGGAGGAGAGGAGAGGCAGAGGAGGAGAGGTGAGGGAGAGGAGAGGGAGAGGAGGAGAGGAAGAGCCGTGCTGCACCTGACCACATGACTGAACAGTAGTCCAGGTGCGACCAAACTAGGGCCTGTAGGACCTGCCTTGTTGATAGTGCTGTTAAGAATTCAGAGCAGAGCTTTATTATGGACAGACTTCTCCCCATCTTAGCTACTGTTGTATCAATATGTTTTGACCATGACAGTTTAAAATCCAGGGTTACTCCAAGCAATTTAGTCTCCTCAAGTTGCTCAATTTCCACATTATTCATTACAAGATTTACAGTGAGGGAAAAAATTATTTGATCCCCTGCTGATTTTGTACGTTTGCCCACTGACAAAGACATTATCAGTCTATAATTTTAATGGTAGGTTTATTTGAACAGTGAGAGACAGAATAACAATAAAAAAATCCAGAAAAACACGTCAAAATGTTATAAATTGATTTGCATTTTAATGAGTGAAATACGTTTTTGACCCCTCTGCAAAACACAACTTAGTACTTGGTGGCAAAACCCTTGTTGGCAATCACAGAGGTCAGACGTTTCTTGTAGTTGGCCACCAGGTTTGCACACATCTCAGGAGGGATTTTGTCCCACTCCTCTTTGCAGATCTTCTCCAAGTCAATAAGGTTTCGAGCCTGACTTTTGGCAACTCGAACCTTCAGCTCCCTCCACAGATTTTCTATGCGATTAAGGTCTGGCGACTGGCTAGGCCATTCCAGGACCTTAATGTGCTTCTTCTTGAGCCACTCCTTTGTTGCCTTGGCCGTGTGTTTTGGGTCATTGTTATGATGGAATACCCATCCACGACCCATTTTCAATGCCCTGGCTGAGGGATGGAGGTTCTCTCCCAAGATTTGACGGTACATGGCCCCGTCCATCGTCCCTTTGATGCAGTGAAGTTGTCCTGTCCCCTTAGCAGAAAAACACCCCCAAAGCATAATGTTTCCACCTCCATGTTTGACGGTGGGGATGGTGTTCTTGGGGTCATAGGCAGCATTCCTCCTCTTCCAAACACGGCGAGTTGAGTTGATGCCAAAGAGCTCGATTTTGGTCTCATCTGACCACAACACTTTCACCCAGTTCTCCTCTGAATCATTCAGATGTTCATTGGCAAACTTCAGACGGGCATGTATATACCACTTTCTTGAGCAGGGGGACCTTGCGGGCGCTGCAGGATTTCAGTCCTTCACGGCGTAGTGTGTTACCAATTGTTTTCTTGGTGACTATGGTCCCAGCTGCCTTGAGATCATTGACAAGATCCTCCCGTGTAGTTCTGGGCTGATTCCTCACCGTTCTCATGATCATTGCAACTCCACGAGGTGAGATCTTGCATGGAGCCCCAGGCCGAGGGAGATTGACAGTTACTTTGTGTTTCTTCTATTTGCGAATAGTCGCACCAACTGTTGTCACCTTCTCACCAAGCTGCTTGGCAATGGTCTTGTAGCCCATTCCAGCCTTGTGTAGGTCTACAATCTTGTCCCTGACATCCTTGGAGAGCTCTTTGGTCTTGGCCATGGTGGAGAGTTTGGAATCTGAATGATTGATTGCTTCTGCTCCTAGGTGTCTTTTATACAGGTAACAAACTGAGATTAGGAGCACACTCTTAAAGGGAGTGCTCCTAATCTCAGCTTGTTACCTGTATAAAAGACACCTGGGAGCCAGAAATCTTTCTGATTGAGAGGGGGTCAAATAATGATTTCCCTAATTAAAATGCAAATCAATTTATAACATTTTTGACATGCGTTTTTCTGTATTTTTTTGTTGTTATTCTGTCTCTGACTGTTCAAATAAACCTACCATTAAAATTATAGACTGATAATTTATTTGTCAGTGGGAAAACATACAAAATCAGCAGGGGATCAAATACTTTTTTCCCTCACTGTAGTTGAGGTTTAGGGTTTTGTAAATTATGAGGAGGAGGAGGAAGAGGAAGATGAGGAGGAAGATGAGGAGGAGGAGAGCGATTTGTAATAGGAGGAGACCAGAGGAGAACCAGCCAGATGAGATCTGACAGGCCCCTAATTGATGGCAGCAGTATTCCCGTGACAGAAGCCTGGGAAAAGTCACATTGGAGGAACATAATTGGAGTGATTGGAATCTTAACAGGAATCAGTGGATAATCTCTGCTAATGTGGAAATACACATAACAGTCAGTTTCCTATTACCACACCTACTACTACAACACAGTGTCACATCAGAGGAGAGAGAGGAGGAAGAAGAAGAGGAAGAGGAGGAGGAGAGGAAGAGGAGGAGTAGAGAAGGAGGAGGAGAGGAGAGGAGTGTGAGAGGAGAGGGGAGGAAGAGGAGGAGGACAGGATAGAAGAAAAAGGAGGAGGAGGAGGAGAAGGAGGAGGAAGAGTTGAGGATAAAAGGAGGAGGAGGCGGAGAGGAAGGGGAGGAGAGGAGGAGGAGGAGAGGGAGAGAAGGAGGAGAGGAGAGAAAGTGGATGAGAGGAGGAGAAGAGGTGAGGGAGAGGAGAAGGAGGACAGGAGGAGGAGGAGGAGGAGAGGTAGAGGAGGAGGAGGAGGAGCAGGAGAGGAGAGGGAGCAGAGGAGGAGGAGGAGAGAAGGAGAGGAGACGAGTAGAGGAGAAGGAGGAGAGGAGACGAGTAGAGGAGAAGGAGGAGAGGAGACGAGGAAAGGAGAGGGAGGAGAAGAGAGGAGACGAGGAGGAGGAGGAGAGGCAGAAGAGGAGGAGGAGGAGGAGGAGAGGAGAGGAGAGGAGAGGAGAGGGAGAGGAAGAGAGGAGGAGGAGTAGGAGGAGAGGAGAGGGAGAGGAGAGGCAGAGGAGGAAGGAGGAGGAGAGGTGAGGGAGAGGAGAGGGAGAGAAGAAGGAGAGGAGGAGGAGAGGGAGAGGAGGATGAAGAGGAGGAGCCGTGCTGCCCTGTTCTGAGCCAATTGCAATTTTCCTATGTTCATCTATGTGGCACCTGACCACATGACTGAACAGTCGTCCAGGTGCGACCAAACTAGGGCCTGTAGGACCTGCCTTGTTGATAGTGTTGTTAAGAAGGTAGAGCAGCGCTTTATTATAGACAGACTTCTCCCCATCTTAGCTACTGTTGTATCAATATGTTTTGACCATGACAGTTTAAAATCCAGGGTTACTCCAAGCAATTTAGTCTCCTCAAGTTGCTCAATTTCCACATTTTAGGGTTTAGGGTTTAGTAAATGAATTGTCCCAAATACAATGCTTTTAGTTTTTGAAATATTTAGGACTAACTTATTCCTTGCCACCCATTCTGAAACTAACTGCAGTTCTTTGTTAAGTGTTTCTGTCGCTGTGGTAGCTGATAGACACTCTGGATTTACTCAAGGCCAGTGGCATGTCGTTGGTAAAGATTGAAAAAAGTAAGAGGCCTAGACAGCTGCCCTGGGGAATTCCTGATTCTACCTGGATTATGTTGGATAGGCATCCATTAAAGAAGCCCCTCTGTGTTCTGTCTTCATCCACGATATAGCAGAGGGTGTAAAGCCATAACACACGTTTTTCCAGCAACAGACTATGATCGATAATGTTAAAAGGAGGAGGAGGAGGAGGAAGAGGAAGAGGAAGAGGAAGAAGAGAGCAATTTGTAATTGGAGGAGACCAGAGGAGAACCAGCCAGATGAGATCTGACAGGCCCCTAATTGATGGCAGCAGTATTCCCGTGACAGAAGCCTGGGAAAAGTCACATTGGAGGAACATAATTGGAGTGATTGGAATCAGTGGATAATCTCTGCTAATGTGGAAATACACATAACAGTCAGTCTCCTATTACCACAACACAGTGTCACATCAGATACATATAATACTACAACACAGTTTCACACATAATACATTTTTTACATTTAGCAGACACTCTAATCCTGTGCAATTTACAGTTAGTGAGTGCATTCATTTTTTCATACTGGCCCCCCGTGGGAATCGAACCCACAACCCTGGCATTGCAAGCGCCATGCTGTACCAACTGAGCTACATAGGTACCTACTACTACAACACAGTGTCAAACCAGATACACCTACTACTACAACATAAGTGTCAAACCAGATACACCTACTACTACAACACAGTGCCACACCAGATACACCTACTACTACAACACAGTGTCACACGCGATACACCTACTACTACAACACAGTGTCACACCAGATACACCTACAACTACAACACAGTGTCACACCAGATACACCTACTGCTACAATACACCTACTACTACAACACAGTGTCACACCAGATACACCTACTACTACAACACAGTGTCACACCAGATACACCTACTACCACAACACAGTGTCACACCAGATACACCTACTACTACAACACAGTGTCACACCAGATACACCTACTGCTACAATACACCTACTACTACAACACAGTGTCACACGCGATACACCTACTACTACAACACAGTGTCACAATAGATACACCTACTACTACAACACAGTGTCACACCAGATACACCTACCACTACAACACAGTGTCACACCAGATACACCTTCTACTACAACACAGTGTCACACCAGATACACCTACTACTACAACACATTGTCACACCAGATACACCTACTACTACAACACAGTGTCACAACAGATACACCTACTACTACAACACAGTGTCACAACAGATACACCTACTACTACAACACATTGTCACACCAGATACACCTACTACAACAACACATTGTCAAACATATACACCTACAACACAGTGTCACACGCGATACACCTACTACTACAACACAGTGTCACACGCGATACACCTACTACTACAACACAGTGTCACACCAGATACACCTACTACTACAACACAGTGTCACACCAGATACACCTACTACTACAACACAGTGTCACACCAGATACACCTACTACTACAACACAGTGTCACACGCGATACACCTACTACTACAACACAGTGTCACACCAGATGCACCTACTACTACAACACAGTGTCACACCAGATACACCTACTGCTACAACACAGTGTCACACCAGATGCACCTACTACTACAACACAGTGTCACACCAGATACACCTACTACTACAACACAGTGTCAAACATATACACCTACAACACAGTGTCACACGCGATACACCTACTACTACAACACAGTGTCACACCAGATACACCTACTACTACAACACAGCGTCACACCAGATACACCTACTGCTACAACACATTATCACACCAGATACACCTTCTACTACAACACAGTGTCACACCAGATACACCTACAGCACAGTGTCACACCAGATACACCTACTACTACAACACAGTGTCACACCAGATACACCTTCTACTACAACACAGTGTCACACCAGATACACCTACAGCACAGTGTCACACCAGATACACCTTCTACTACAACACAGTGTCACACCAGATACACCTTCTACTACAACACAGTGTCACACCAGATACACCTACAGCACAGTGTCACACCAGATACACCAACTACTACAACACAGTGTCACACCAGATACACCTACTACTACAACACAGTGTCACACCAGATACACCTACTGCTACAACACATTATCACACCAGATACACCTTCTACTACAACACAGTGTCACACCAGATACACCTACAGCACAGTGTCACACCAGATACACCTACTACTACAACACAGTGTCACACCAGATACACCTACTACTACAACACAGCGTCACACCAGATACACCTACTACTACAACACAGTGTCACACCAGATACACCTACAGCACAGTGTCACACCAGATACACCTACTACTACAACACAGTGTCACACCAGATACACCTACTACTACAACACTGTTACGTTCGTTGAAGGACGGGACGGACCAAGGCGCAGCGTGATATGCATACATGTTTATTATAACGAATAAACACAACGACAAAACAACAAACTAAACGAAACGTGAAGTCCAAGGTAGACAAACAACATACCTCACACGGAACAAGATCCCACAACTAGACTGTGCCAATAGGCTGCTTAAGTATGGGCCCCAATCAGAGACAACGAGCGACAGCTGCCTCTGATTGGGAACCACAACAGCCAACATAGATCCACACATACTAGAATATACAACATATAAAACGCACAACAAAGAATATACACACCCTGACTGAACATTTAAGCGTCCCTGATTCAGGGCGTGACAAACACAGTGTCACACCAGATACACCTACTACTACAACACAGTGTCACACCAGATACTCCTACTACTACAACACAGTGTCACACCAGATTCACCTACTACTACAACACAGTGTCACACCAGATACACCTACTACTACAACACAGTGTCACACCAGATACACCTACTACTACAACACAGTGTCACACCAGATACACCTACTACTACAACACAGTGTCACATCAGATACACCTACTACTACAATACACCTACTACTACAACACAGTGTCACACCAGATACACCTACTACTACAACACAGTGTCACACCAGATACACCTACTACTACAACACAGTGTCACACCAGATACACCTGCTGCTACAACACAGTGTCACACCAGATACACCTACAGCTACAACACAGTGTCACACCAGATACACCTACTACTACAACACAGTGTCACACGCGATACACCTACTACTACAACACAGTGTCACACCAGATACACCTACTACTACAACACAGTGTCACACACCAGATACACCTACTACTACAACAGAGTGTCACACCAGATACACCTACTGCTACAATACACCTACTACCACAAAACAGTGTCACACCAGATATACCTACTACTAAAACACAGTGTCAAATATATACATCTACAACTACAACACAGTGTAACACGCGATACACCTATTACTACAACACAGTGTCACACCAGATACACCTACTACTACAACACAGTGTCACACACGATACACCTACTACTACAACACAGTGTCACACCAGATACACCTACTACTACAACACAGTGTCACACCAGATACACCTACTACTACAACGCAGTGTCACACCAGATACACCTACTGCTACAATACACCTATTACTACAACACAGTGTCACACCAGATTCACCTACTACTACAACACAGTGTCACACCAGATACACCTACTACTACAACACAGTGTCACACCAGATACACCTACTGCTACAATACAGTGTCACACCAGATACACATACTACTACAACACAGTGTCACACCAGATACACCTACTGCTACAATACAGTGTCACACCAGATACACCTACTACTACAACACAGTGTCAAACCAGATACACCTACTGCTACAATACAGTGTCACACCAGATACACCTACTACTACAACACAGTGTCACACCAGATACACCTACTGCTACAATACACCTACTACTACAACACAGTGTCACACGCGATACACCTACTACTACAACACAGTGTCACAATAGATACACCTACTACTACAACACAGTGTCACACCAGATACACCTACCACTACAACACAGTGTCACACCAGATACACCTTCTACTACAACACAGTGTCACACCAGATACACCTACTACTACAACACATTGTCACACCAGATACACCTACTACTACAACACAGTGTCACAACAGATACACCTACTACTACAACACAGTGTCACAACAGATACACCTACTACTACAACACATTGTCACACCAGATACACCTACTACAACAACACATTGTCAAACATATACACCTACAACACAGTGTCACACGCGATACACCTACTACTACAACACAGTGTCACACGCGATACACCTACTACTACAACACAGTGTCACACCAGATACACCTACTACTACAACACAGTGTCACACCAGATACACCTACTACTACAACACAGTGTCACACCAGATACACCTACTACTACAACACAGTGTCACACACGATACACCTACTACTACAACACAGTGTCACACCAGATGCACCTACTACTACAACACAGTGTCACACCAGATACACCTACTGCTACAACACAGTGTCACACCAGATGCACCTACTACTACAACACAGTGTCACACCAGATACACCTACTACTACAACACAGTGTCAAACATATACACCTACAACACAGTGTCACACGCGATACACCTACTACTACAACACAGTGTCACACCAGATACACCAACTACTACAACACAGTGTCACACCAGATACACCTACTGCTACAATACAGTGTCACACCAGATACACCTACTACTACAACACATTATCACACCAGATACACCTACAACACAGTGTCACACGCGATACACCTACTACTACAACACAGTGTCACACCAGATACACCTACTACTACAACACAGTGTCACACCAGATACACCTACTACTACAACACTGTCACGTTCGTTGAAGGACGGGACGGACCAAGGCGCAGCGTGATATGCATACATGTTTATTATAACGAATAAACACAACGACAAAACAACAAACTAAACGAAACGTGAAGTCCAAGGTAGACAAACAACATACCTCACACGGAACAAGATCCCACAACTAGACTGTGCCAATAGGCTGCTTAAGTATGGGCCCCAATCAGAGACAACGAGCGACAGCTGCCTCTGATTGGGAACCACAACAGCCAACATAGATCCACACATACTAGAATATACAACATATAAAACGCACAACAAAGAATATACACACCCTGACTGAACATTTAAGCGTCCCCTGATTCAGGGCGTGACAAACACAGTGTCACACCAGATACACCTACTACTACAACACAGTGTCACACCAGATACTCCTACTACTACAACACAGTGTCACACCAGATTCACCTACTACTACAACACAGTGTCACACCAGATACACCTACTACTACAACACAGTGTCACACCAGATACACCTACTACTACAACACAGTGTCACACCAGATACACCTACTACTACAACACAGTGTCACATCAGATACACCTACTACTACAATACACCTACTACTACAACACAGTGTCACACCAGATACACCTACTACTACAACACAGTGTCACACCAGATACACCTACTACTACAACACAGTGTCACACCAGATACACCTGCTGCTACAACACAGTGTCACACCAGATACACCTACAGCTACAACACAGTGTCACACCAGATACACCTACTACTACAACACAGTGTCACACGCGATACACCTACTACTACAACACAGTGTCACACCAGATACACCTACTACTACAACACAGTGTCACACACCAGATACACCTACTACTACAACAGAGTGTCACACCAGATACACCTACTGCTACAATACACCTACTACCACAAAACAGTGTCACACCAGATATACCTACTACTAAAACACAGTGTCAAATATATACATCTACAACTACAACACAGGTGTAACACGCGATACACCTATTACTACAACACAGTGTCACACCAGATACACCTACTACTACAACACAGTGTCACACACGATACACCTACTACTACAACACAGTGTCACACCAGATACACCTACTACTACAACACAGTGTCACACCAGATACACCTACTACTACAACGCAGTGTCACACCAGATACACCTACTGCTACAATACACCTATTACTACAACACAGTGTCACACCAGATTCACCTACTACTACAACACAGTGTCACACCAGATACACCTACTACTACAACACAGTGTCACACCAGATACACCTACTGCTACAATACAGTGTCACACCAGATACACATACTACTACAACACAGTGTCACACCAGATACACCTACTGCTACAATACAGTGTCACACCAGATACACCTACTACTACAACACAGTGTCAAACCAGATACACCTACTGCTACAATACAGTGTCACACCAGATACACCTACTGCTACAACACAGTGTCACACCAGATACACCTACTACTACAACAGAGTGTCACACCAGATACACCTACTGCTACAACACAGTGTCACACCAGATACACCTACTACTACAACACAGTGTCACACCAGATACACCTACTACTACAACACAGTGTCACACCAGATACACCTACTACTACAACACATTGTCACACCAGATAAACCTACTGCTACAATACACCTACTACTACAACACAGTGTCACACCAGATACACCTACTACTACAACACAGTGTCACACCAGATACACCTACTAACACAACACAGTGTCACACCAGATACACCTACTACTACAACACAGCGTCACACCAGATACACCTACTGCTACAACACATTATCACACCAGATACACCTTCTACTACAACACAGTGTCACACCAGATACACCTACAGCACAGTGTCACACCAGATACACCTACTGCTACAACACATTATCACACCAGATACACCTACTACTACAACACAGCGTCACACCAGATACACCTACTGCTACAACACATTATCACACCAGATACACCTACTACTACAACACAGCGTCACACCAGATACACCTACTGCTACAACACATTATCACACCAGATACACCTTCTACTACAACACAGTGTCACACCAGATACACCTACAGCACAGTGTCACACCAGATACACCTACTACTACAACACAGTGTCACACCAGATACACCTACTACTACAACACTGTTACGTTCGTTGAAGGACGGGACGGACCAAGGCGCAGCGTGATATGCATACATGTTTATTATAACGAATAAACACAACGACAAAACAACAAACTAAACGAAACGTGAAGTCCAAGGTAGACAAACAACATACCTCACACGGAACAAGATCCCACAACTAGACTGTGCCAATAGGCTGCTTAAGTATGGGCCCCAATCAGAGACAACGAGCGACAGCTGCCTCTGATTGGGAACCTACAACAGCCAACATAGATCCACACATACTAGAATATACAACATATAAAAACGCACAACAAAGAATATACACACCCTGACTCAACATTTAAGCGTCCCCTGATTCAGGGCGTGACAAACACAGTGTCACACCAGATACACCTACTACTACAACACAGTGTCACACCAGATACTCCTACTACTACAACACAGTGTCACACCAGATTCACCTACTACTACAACACAGTGTCACACCAGATACACCTACTACTACAACACAGTGTCACACCAGATACACCTACTACTACAACACAGTGTCACACCAGATACACCTACTACTACAACACAGTGTCACATCAGATACACCTACTACTACAATACACCTACTACTACAACACAGTGTCAACCCAGATACACCTACTACTACAACACAGTGTCACACCAGATACACCTACTACTACAACACAGTGTCACACCAGATACACCTGCTGCTACAACACAGTGTCACACCAGATACACCTACAGCTACAACACAGTGTCACACCAGATACACCTACTACTACAACACAGTGTCACACGCGATACACCTACTACTACAACACAGTGTCACACCAGATACACCTACTACTACAACACAGTGTCACACCAGATACACCTACTACTACAACAGAGTGTCACACCAGATACACCTACTGCTACAATACACCTACTACCACAAAACAGTGTCACACCAGATATACCTACTACTAAAACACAGTGTCAAACATACACATCTACAACTACAACACAGTGTAACACGCGATACACCTATTACTACAACACAGTGTCACACCAGATACACCTACTACTACAACACAGTGTCACACACGATACACCTACTACTACAACACAGTGTCACACCAGATACACCTACTACTACAACACAGTGTCACACCAGATACACCTACTACTACAACGCAGTGTCACACCAGATACACCTACTGCTACAATACACCTATTACTACAACACAGTGTCACACCAGATTCACCTACTACTACAACACAGTGTCACACCAGATACACCTACTACTACAACACAGTGTCACACCAGATACACCTACTGCTACAATACAGTGTCACACCAGATACACATACTACTACAACACAGTGTCAGACCAGATACACCTACTGCTACAATACAGTGTCACACCAGATACACCTACTACTACAACACAGTGTCAAACCAGATACACCTACTGCTACAATACAGTGTCACACCAGATACACCTACTGCTACAACACAGTGTCACACCAGATACACCTACTACTACAACAGAGTGTCACACCAGATACACCTACTGCTACAACACAGTGTCACACCAGATACACCTACTACTACAACACAGTGTCACACCAGATACACCTACTACTACAACACAGTGTCACACCAGATACACCTACTACTACAACACATTGTCACACCAGATAAACCTACTGCTACAATACACCTACTACTACAACACAGTGTCACACCAGATACACCTACTACTACAACACAGTGTCAAACCATATACACCTACAACACAGTGTCACACCAGATACACCTACTACTACAACAGAGTGTCACACCAGATACACCTACTACTACAACACAGTGTCACACCAAATACACCTACTACTACAACACAGTGTCACACCAGATACACCTACTACTACAACACAGTGTCACACCAGATACAAATACTGCTACAATACACCTACTACTACAACACAGTGTCACACCAGATACACCTACTACTACAACACAGTGTCACACCAGATACACCTAGTACTACAACACAGTGTCACACCAGATACACCTACTACTAAAACACAGTGTCATACCAGATACACCTACTGCTACAATACACCAACTACTACAACACAGTGTAACACCAGATACACCTACTACTACAACACAGTGTCACACCAGATGCACCTACTACTACAACACAGTGTCACACCAGATACACCTACTACTACAACACAGTGTCACACCAGATACACCTACCACTACAACACAGTGTCACACCAGATACACCTACTGCTACAATACACCTACTACTACAACACAGTGTCACCTCAGATACACCTTCTACTACAACACAGTGTCACACCAGATACACCTACTACTACAACACAGGGTCACACCAGATACACCTACTACTACAACACAGTGTCACACCAGATACACCTACTACTACAACACAGTGTCACACCAGATACACCTACCACTACAACACAGTGTCACACCAGATACACCTACTGCTACAATACACCTACTACTACAACACAGTGTCACCTCAGATACACCTACTACTACAACACAGTGTCACACACGATACACCTACTACTACAACACAGTGTCACACCAGATACACCTACTACTACAACACAGTGTCACACCAGATACACCTACTACTACAACGCAGTGTCACACCAGATACACCTACTGCTACAATACACCTATTACTACAACACAGTGTCACACCAGATTCACCTACTACTACAACACAGTGTCACACCAGATACTCCTACTACTACAACACAGTGTCACACCAGATACACCTACTGCTACAATACAGTGTCACACCAGATACACATACTACTACAACACAGTGTCACACCAGATACACCTACTGCTACAATACAGTGTCACACCAGATACACCTACTACTACAACACAGTGTCAAACCAGATACACCTACTGCTACAATACAGTGTCACACCAGATACACCTACTGCTACAACACAGTTTCACACCAGATACACCTACTACTACAACAGAGTGTCACACCAGATACACCTACTGCTACAACACAGTGTCACACCAGATACAAATACTGCTACAATACACCTACTACTACAACACAGTGTCACACCAGATACACCTACTACTACAACACAGTGTCACACCAGATACACCTAGTACTACAACACAGTGTCACACCAGATACAACTACTACTAAAACACAGTGTCATACCAGATACACCTACTGCTACAATACACCTACTACTACAACACAGTGTAACACCAGATACACCTACTACTACAACACAGTGTCACACCAGATGCACCTACTACTACAACACAGTGTCACACCAGATACACCTACTACTACAACACAGTGTCACACCAGATACACCTACCACTACAACACAGTGTCACACCAGATACTCCTACTGCTACAATACACCTACTACTACAACACAGTGTCACCTCAGATACACCTACTACTACAACACAGTGTCACACCAGATACACCTACTACTACAACACAGTGTCACACCAGATACACCTAGTACTACAACACAGTGTCACACCAGATACACCTACTACTAAAACACAGTGTCATACCAGATACACCTACTGCTACAATACACCTACTACTACAACACAGTGTAACACCAGATACACCTACTACTACAACACAGTGTCACACCAGATACACCTACTACTACAACAGAGTGTCACACCAGATACACCTACTGCTACAACACAGTGTCACACCAGATACACCTACTACTACAACACAGTGTCACACCAGATACACCTACTACTACAACACAGTGTCACACCAGATACACCTACTACTACAACACATTGTCACACCAGATAAACCTACTGCTACAATACACCTACTACTACAACACAGTGTCACACCAGATAAACCTACTACTACAACACAGTGTCAAACCATATACACCTAAAACACAGTGTCACACCAGATACACCTACTACTACAACAGAGTGTCACACCAGATACACCTACTACTACAACACAGTGTCACACCAAATACACCTACTACTACAACACAGTGTCACACCAGATACACCTACTACTACAACACAGTGTCACACCAGATACACCTACTACTACAACACAGTGTCACACCAGATACAAATACTGCTACAATACACCTACTACTACAACACAGTGTCACACCAGATACACCTACTACTACAACACAGTGTCACACCAGATACACCTAGTACTACAACACAGTGTCACACCAGATACAACTACTACTAAAACACAGTGTCATACCAGATACACCTACTGCTACAATACACCTACTACTACAACACAGTGTAACACCAGATACACCTACTACTACAACACAGTGTCACACCAGATGCACCTACTACTACAACACAGTGTCACACCAGATACACCTACTACTACAACACAGTGTCACACCAGATACACCTACCACTACAACACAGTGTCACACCATATACTCCTACTGCTACAATACACCTACTACTACAACACAGTGTCACCTCAGATACACCTACTACTACAACACAGTGTCACACCAGATACACCTACTACTACAACACAGTGTCACACCAGATACACCTAGTACTACAACACAGTGTCACACCAGATACACCTACTACTAAAACACAGTGTCATACCAGATACACCTACTGCTACAATACACCTACTACTACAACACAGTGTAACACCAGATACACCTACTACTACAACACAGTGTCACACCAGATACACCTACTACTACAACAGAGTGTCACACCAGATACACCTACTGCTACAACATAGTGTCACACCAGATACACCTACTACTACAACACAGTGTAACACCAGATACACCTACTACTACAACACAGTGTCACACCAGATGCACCTACTACTACAACACAGTGTCACACCAGATACACCTACTACTACAACACAGTGTCACACCAGATACACCTACCACTACAACACAGTGTCACACCATATACACCTACTGCTACAATACACCTACTACTACAACACAGTGTCACCTCAGATACACCTTCTACTACAACACAGTGTCACACCAGATACACCTACTACTACAACACAGGGTCACACCAGATACACCTACTACTACAACACAGTGTCACACCAGATACACCTACTACTACAACACAGTGTCACACCAGATACACCTACCACTACAACACAGTGTCACACCAGATACACCTACTGCTACAATACACCTACTACTACAACACAGTGTCACCTCAGATACACCTACTACTACAACACAGTGTCACACACGATACACCTACTACTACAACACAGTGTCACACCAGATACACCTACTACTACAACACAGTGTCACACCAGATACACCTACTACTACAACGCAGTGTCACACCAGATACACCTACTGCTACAATACACCTATTACTACAACACAGTGTCACACCAGATTCACCTACTACTACAACACAGTGTCACACCAGATACTCCTACTACTACAACACAGTGTCACACCAGATACACCTACTGCTACAATACAGTGTCACACCAGATACACATACTACTACAACACAGTGTCACACCAGATACACCTACTGCTACAATACAGTGTCACACCAGATACACCTACTATTACAACACAGTGTCAAACCAGATACACCTACTGCTACAATACAGTGTCACACCAGATACACCTACTGCTACAACACAGTGTCACACCAGATACACCTACTACTACAACAGAGTGTCACACCAGATACACCTACTGCTACAACACAGTGTCACACCAGATACACCTACTACTACAACACAGTGTCACACCAGATACACCTACTACTACAACACAGTGTCACACCAGATACACCTACTACTACAACACATTGTCACACCAGATAAACCTACTGCTACAATACACCTACTACTACAACACAGTGTCACACCAGATAAACCTACTACTACAACACAGTGTCAAACCATATACACCTACAACACAGTGTCACACCAGATACACCTACTACTACAACAGAGTGTCACACCAGATACACCTACTACTACAACACAGTGTCACACCAAATACACCTACTACTACAACACAGTGTCACACCAGATACACCTACTACTACTACAACACAGTGTCACACCAGATACACCTACTACTACAACACAGTGTCACACCAGATACAAATACTGCTACAATACACCTACTACTACAACACAGTGTCACACCAGATACACCTACTACTACAACACAGTGTCACACCAGATACACCTAGTACTACAACACAGTGTCACACCAGATACAACTACTACCAAAACACAGTGTCATACCAGATACACCTACTGCTACAATACACCTACTACTACAACACAGTGTAACACCAGATACACCTACTACTACAACACAGTGTCACACCAGATGCACCGACTACTACAACACAGTGTCACACCAGATGCACCTACTACTACAACACAGTGTCACACCAGATACACCTACTACTACAACACAGGGTCACACCAGATACACCTACTACTACAACACAGTGTCACACCAGATACACCTACTACTACAACACAGTGTCACACCAGATACACCTACCACTACAACACAGTGTCACACCAGATACACCTACTGCTACAATACACCTACTACTACAACACAGTGTCACCTCAGATACACCTACTACTACAACACAGTGTCACACACGATACACCTACTACTACAACACAGTGTCACACCAGATACACCTACTACTACAACACAGTGTCACACCAGATACACCTACTACTACAACGCAGTGTCACACCAGATACACCTACTGCTACAATACACCTATTACTACAACACAGTGTCACACCAGATTCACCTACTACTACAACACAGTGTCACACCAGATACTCCTACTACTACAACACAGTGTCACACCAGATACACCTACTGCTACAATACAGTGTCACACCAGATACACATACTACTACAACACAGTGTCACACCAGATACACCTACTGCTACAATACAGTGTCACACCAGATACACCTACTATTACAACACAGTGTCAAACCAGATACACCTACTGCTACAATACAGTGTCACACCAGATACACCTACTGCTACAACACAGTGTCACACCAGATACACCTACTACTACAACAGAGTGTCACACCAGATACACCTACTGCTACAACACAGTGTCACACCAGATACACCTACTACTACAACACAGTGTCACACCAGATACACCTACTACTACAACACAGTGTCACACCAGATACACCTACTACTACAACACATTGTCACACCAGATAAACCTACTGCTACAATACACCTACTACTACAACACAGTGTCACACCAGATAAACCTACTACTACAACACAGTGTCAAACCATATACACCTACAACACAGTGTCACACCAGATACACCTACTACTACAACAGAGTGTCACACCAGATACACCTACTACTACAACACAGTGTCACACCAAATACACCTACTACTACAACACAGTGTCACACCAGATACACCTACTACTACTACAACACAGTGTCACACCAGATACACCTACTACTACAACACAGTGTCACACCAGATACAAATACTGCTACAATACACCTACTACTACAACACAGTGTCACACCAGATACACCTACTACTACAACACAGTGTCACACCAGATACACCTAGTACTACAACACAGTGTCACACCAGATACAACTACTACCAAAACACAGTGTCATACCAGATACACCTACTGCTACAATACACCTACTACTACAACACAGTGTAACACCAGATACACCTACTACTACAACACAGTGTCACACCAGATGCACCGACTACTACAACACAGTGTCACACCAGATACACCTACTACTACAACACAGTGTCACACCAGATACACCTACCACTACAACACAGTGTCACACCAGATACACCTACTGCTACAATACACCTACTACTACAACACAGTGTCACCTCAGATACACCTACTACTACAACACAGTGTCACACCAGATACACCTACTACTACAACAGTGTCACACCAGATACACCTAGTACTACAACACAGTGTCACACCAGATACACCTACTACTAAAACACAGTGTCATACCAGATACACCTACTGCTACAATACACCTACTACTACAACACAGTGTAACACCAGATACACCTACTACTACAACACAGTGTCACACCAGATGCACCTACTACTACAACACAGTGTCACACCAGATACACCTACCACTACAACACAGTGTCACACCAGATACACCTACTGCTACAATACACCTACTACTACAACACAGTGTCACCTCAGATACACCTACTACTACAACACAGTGTCACACCAGATACACCTACTACTACAACACAGGGTCACACCAGATACACCTACTACTACAACACAGTGTCACACCAGATACACCTACTACTACAACACAGTGTCACACCAGATACACCTACCACTACAACACAGTGTCACACCAGATACACCTACTGCTACAATACACCTACTACTACAACACAGTGTCACCTCAGATACACCTACTACTACAACACAGTGTCACACACGATACACCTACTACTACAACACAGTGTCACACCAGATACACCTACTACTACAACACAGTGTCACACCAGATACACCTACTACTACAACGCAGTGTCACACCAGATACACCTACTGCTACAATACACCTATTACTACAACACAGTGTCACACCAGATTCACCTACTACTACAACACAGTGTCACACCAGATACTCCTACTACTACAATACAGTGTCACACCAGATACACATACTACTACAACACAGTGTCACACCAGATACACCTACTGCTACAATACACCTACTACTACAACACAGTGTCACACCAGATAAACCTACTACTACAACACAGTGTCAAACCATATACACCTACAACACAGTGTCACACCAGATACACCTACTACTACAACAGAGTGTCACACCAGATACACCTACTACTACAACACAGTGTCACACCAAATACACCTACTACTACAACACAGTGTCACACCAGATACACCTACTACTACAACACAGTGTCACACCAGATACACCTACTACTACAACACAGTGTCACACCAGATACAAATACTGCTACAATACACCTACTACTACAACACAGTGTCACACCAGATACACCTACTACTACAACACAGTGTCACACCAGATACACCTAGTACTACAACACAGTGTCACACCAGATACACCTATTACTAAAACACAGTGTCATACCAGATACACCTACTGATACAATACACCTACTACTACAACACATTGTAACACCAGATACACCTACTACTACAACACAGTGTCACACCAGATGCACCTACTACTACAACACAGTGTCACACCAGATACACCTACTACTACAACACAGTGTCACACCAGATACACCTACCACTACAACACAGTGTCACACCAGATACACCTACTGCTACAATACACCTACTACTACAACACAGTGTCACCTCAGATACACCTACTACTACAACACAGTGTCACACCAGATACACCTACTACTACAACACAGGGTCACACCAGATACACCTACTACTACAACAATTCAATTTTTCAATTTTATTTTATATAGCCCTTCTTACATCAGCTAATATCTCGAAGTGCTGTACAGAAACCCAGCCTAAAACCCCAAACAGCTAGTAATGCAGGTGTAGAAGCACGGTGGCTAGGAAAAACTCCCTAGAAAGGCGAAAACCTAGGAAGAAACCTAGAGAGGTGTCACGATCGTCGGAAGGAGCGGACCAATACGCAGCGCGTGGAGTGAACATGATGACTTTATTTATAAAGCAACCACGTAAAAACAACAAAAGACGATAGTGAAGTCCTAACGTAACAATACACTGAACTTGGAACAAGAAACCACAAACACAAAGTGAAGGACAGAATAACCCACCATAAAGGAACCAAGCAGCGCGTCCAGGAACAAAGGGTCTGGACATGGAAGGAACTGGTGGAAGGTAAAGGGTCCTGGACTTGGGAGGAGATCCTAGATGGTATGGATCGCCGACCATGGAACGAGACGGTGGAGAGGCGACGGCGAGAGGAGCAACGGCATCAGCAGGGCCATCATCGTCGGAAGGACGAGAGGCAACCCCAAGAAATTTTTGGGGGGGGGCACATGGCTTGGGCGACGGAGCAGCAGGAGGCTGCCACAAGGCAGAGTCAGAGGGCTGCCAGGTTAAGGGGGCTGACGGAGGCAGAGAAGGGACGGATTCAGTGGGCTACCAGGTCAAGGGGGCAACTGGGTAAAGCAGGGAAGGAAAGTGTTGAGGCACGGCGTGAGGTACTGGGGTGTGTAACCAGTTCGGTCCGGCCCGTTCCTAGTCCCGTGGTGCAGCCAGTAGTGTGTGTTCCCGTGCGGTACGGCCTGTTCCGGTCCCTCGCACTAAGTATACGGTGCGCGTCGCCAGCCCAGCCCGGCCTGTTCCTACTCCACGCACCAGGGATACGGTGCGCTTCGCCAGCCCGGCCCGGCCTGTTCCGGCCACTCGCACCAGGGATACGGTGCGCGTCGCCAGCCCAGCCCGGCCTGTTCCTACTCCTCGCACCAGGGATACGGTGCGCCGCTAACCCGGCCCGGCCTGTTCCGGCCACTCGCACCAGGGATACGGTGCGCGTCGCCAGCCCAGCCCGGCCTGTTCCTACTCCACGCACCAGGGATACGGTGCGCGTCGCCAGCCCAGCCCGGCCTGTTCCTACTCCACGCACCAGGGATACGGTGCGCTTCGCCAGCCCGGCCCGGCCTGTTCCGGCCACTCGCACCAGGGATACGGTGCGCGTCGCCAGCCCCGCCCGGCCTGTTCCTGCTCTCCGCACTAGGCGTTATGGGAGTCCCCAGGGTCCAGCATGCCCTGTTCCGGCTCCCCGCACTAGGCGTTATGGGAGTCCCCAGGGTCCAGCATGCCCTGTTCCGGCTCCCCGCACTAGGCGTTATGGGAGTCCCCAGGGTCCAGCATGCCCTGTTCCGGCTCCCCGCACTAGGCGTCATGTGCGTTCCCAGGGTCCAGCAAGCCCTGTTGCTTCTCTCCGCACTAGCCCTGAGATGCGTGTCCTCAGCCCGGTACCTCCTGTTCCGGCACCACGCACCAGGCCTACGATGCGCCTCAGACGGCCAGAGTCTGCCGTCTGCCCAACGGGGCCTGAACTGTCCGTCTGCCCAACGCCGTCTGAACTGTCCATCTGCCCAACGCCGTCTGAACTGCCCGTCTGCCCAACGGGGCCTGAACTGTCCGTCTGCCCAACGCCGTCTGAACTGCCCGTCTGCCCAACGCCGTCAGAGCCTTCCGCCAGACAGGATCAGCCAGAGCCTTCTGCCAGACAGGATCAGCCAGAGCCTTCCGCCAGACAGGATCAGCCAGAGCCTTCCGCCAGACAGGATCAGCCAGAGCCTTCTGCCAGACAGGATCAGCCAGAGCCTTCTGCCAGACAGGATCAGCCAGAGCCTTCTGCCAGACAGGATCAGCCAGAGCCTTCTGCCAGACAGGATCAGCCAGAGCCTTCTGCCAGACAGGATCAGCCAGAGCCTTCCGCCAGCCAGGATCCGCCAGAGCCGTCCAGCCAGGATCCGCCTGAGCCAGCCAGCCAGGATCTGCCCCTCAGTCCGGTGCTGCCCTTTAGTCAGGTGCTGCCCCTTAGCCCGGTGCTGCCCCTTGGTCCGGTGCTGCCCCTTGGTCCGGTGCTGCCACTTAGTCCGGTGCTGCCCCTTAGTCAGGTGCTGTCCCTTAGTCCGGTACTGCCTACTAAGCAGTTTGTGACTGTGGTGGGGTGGGGATCACGACCGGGGCCAGAGCCACCACCGTGGACAGACGCCCACCCAGACCCTCCCCTAGAGCGGATGCTGGTGCGCCCGGAGTGCGCACCTTTAGGGGGGGGTACTGTGACACTCTGGCTCTAGGACTTTTGTATGTGAGCTAGAGTGTATGTTGTTTTGTTGGGGATTTGGGTGTTTTTCTATGTTGGTAGTTCTGTCGGGTGTATTTCTATGTTTGCAGGTCTGTGGGTTGTTTTTCTAGGTGGTTGTATGTTGTAGTCAATGACTCCCAATCGGAGGTAACGAGTGTCAGCTGTCGGCTCGTTATCTCTGATTGGGAGCCATATTTAAACTGTCAGTTTTCACCTTTGTTTTGTGGGTTATTGTTCCAAGTTCAGTGTATTGTTACGTTAGGACTTCACTATCGTCTTTTGTTGTTTTTACGTGGTTGCTTTATAAATAAAGTCATCATGTTCACTCCACGCGCTGCGTATTGGTCCGCTCCTTCCGACGATCGTGACAAGAGGAACCAGGCTATGAGGGGTGGCCAGTCCTCTTCTGGCTGTGCCGGGTGAAGATTATAACAGAACCATGCCAAGATGTTCAAAAATGTTCATAAGTGACAAGCATGGTCAAATAATAATCAGGAATAATTCTCAGTTGGCTTTTCATAGCCGATCATTAAAAGTTGAAAACAGCAGGTCTGGGACAGGTAGGGGTTCCATAACCGCAGGCAGAACAGTTGAAACTGGAATAGCAGCAAGGCCAGGCGGACTGGGGACAGCAAGGAGTCACCACGGCCGGTAGTCCCGACGTATGGTCCTAGGGCTCAGGTCTCTCAGTTGGCTTTTCATAGCCGATCATTAAGAGTTGAAAACAGCAGGTCTGGGACAGGTAGGGGTTTCGTAACCGCAGGCAGAACAGTTGAAACTGGAATAGCAGCAAGGCCAGGCGGACTGGGGACAGCAAGGTGTCATCATGCCCGGTAGTCCTGACGTATGGTCCTAGGGCTCAGGTTCTCAGAGAGAAAGAGAGAACGAGAGAATTAGAGAGAGCATACTTAAATTCACACAGGACACTGGATAAGACAGGAGAAGTACTCCAGGTATAACCAACTAACCCCAGCCCCCCGACACATAAACTACTGCAGCATAAATACTGGAGGCTGAGACAACACAGTGTCACACCAGATACACCTACTACTACAACACAGTGTCACACCAGATACACCTACTACCACAACACAGTGTCACACCAGATACACCTACTGCTACAATACATCTACTACTACAACACAGTGTCACACCAGATACACCTACTGCTACAATACACCTACTACTACAACACAGTGTCACACCAGATACACCTACTACTACAACACAGTGTCACACCAGATACACCTACTGCTACAAAACACCTACTACTACAACACAGTGTCACACCAGATACACCTACTACTACAACACAGTGTCACACCAGATACACCTACTACTACAACACAGTGTCACACCAGATACACCTACTACTACAACACAGTGTCACACCAGATACACCTACTACTACAACACAGTGTCACACCAGATACACCTACTACTACAACACAGTGTCACACGCGATACACCTACTACTACAACACAGTGTCACACCAGATACACCTACTGCTACAATACACCTACTACTACAACACAGTGTCACACCAGATACACCTACTACTACAACACAGTGTCACACCAGATACACCTACTGCTACAACACAGTGTCACACCAGATACACCTACTGCTACAATACACCTACAACACAGTGTCACACCAGATTCACCTACTACTACAACACAGTGTCAAACACATACACCTACTGCTACAACACAGTGTCACACCAGATACACCAACTGCTACAATACACCTACTACTACAACACAGTGTCACACCAGATATACCTACTACTAAAACACATTGTCAAACATATACACCTACAACACAGTGTCACACGCGATACACCTATTACTACAACACAGTGTCACACACGATACACCTACTACTACAACACAGTGTCACACCAGATACACCTACTACTACAACACGGTGTCACACCAGATACACCTACTACTACAACACAGTGTCACACCAGATACACATACTACTACAATACACCTACTACTACAACACAGTATCACACCAGATACACCTACTACTACAACACAGTGTCAAACCAGATGCACCTACTGCTACAACACAGTGTCACACCAGATACACCTACTTTTACAATACACCTACTACTACAACACAGTGTCACACCAGATACACCTACTACTACAACACAGTGTCAATCCATATACACCTACAACACAGTGTCACACCAGATACACCTACTACTACAACACAGTGTCACACCAGATACAACTACTACTACTACACAGTGTCACACCAGATACACCTACTACTACAACACATTATCACACCAGATACACCTACTACTACAACCCAGTGTCACACCAGATACACCTACTACTACAACTCAATGTCACACCAGATACACCTACTGCTACAATACACCTACTACTACAACACAGTGTCACACCAGATACACCTACTACTACAACACAGTGTCACACCAGATACACCTACTACTACAACACAGTGTCACACCAGATACACCTACTACTACAACACAGTGTCACACCAGATACACCTACTACTACAACACAGTGTCACACGCGATACACCTAATACTACAACACAGTGTCACACCAGATGCACCTACTACTACAACACAGTGTCACACCAGATACACCTACTACTACAACACAGTGTAACACCAGATACACCTACTACTACAACACAGTGCCACACCAGATACACCTACTACTACAACACAGTGTCACACGCGATACACCTACTACTACAACACAGTGTCACACCAGATACACCTACTACTACAACACAGTGTCACACCAGATACACCTACTACTACAACACAGTGTCACACGCGATACACCTACTACTACAACACAGTGTCACACCAGATACACCTACTACTACAACACAGTGCCACACCAGATACACCTACTACTACAAAACAGTGTCACACCAGATACACCTACTACTACAACACAGTGTCACACGCGATACACCTACTACTACAACACAGTGTCACACGCGATACACCTACTACTACAACACAGTGTCACACCAGATACACATACTACTACAACACAGTGTCACACCAGATACACCTACTACTACAACACAGTGTCACACCAGATGCACCTACTACTACAACACAGTGTCAAACATATACACCTACAACACAGTGTCACACCAGATACACCTACTACTACAACACAGTGTAACACCAGATACACCTACTACTACAACACAGTGCCACACGCGATACACCTACTACTACAACACAGTGTCACACCAGATACACCTACTACTACAACAGAGTGTCACACCAGATACACCTACTACAACAACACATTGTCAAACATATACACCTACAACTACAACACAGTGTCACACCAGATTAACCTACTACTACAACACAGTGTCACACCAGACACACCTACTACAACAACACATTGTCACACCAGATACACCTAATGCTACAATACACCTGTCACGATCGTCTGAAGGAGCGGACCAATACGCAGCGCGTGGAGTGAACATGATGACTTTATTTAATTAAAGCAACCACGAAAAAACAACAAATGACGATACGTGAAGTCCTCTGTGACACCGACAGAACATACAACACTGGAACAATACCTTAACTTGGAACAATAACCCACAAAACAAAGGTGAAAACTGACAGTTTAAATATGGCTCCCAATCAGAGATAACGAGCCGACAGCTGACACTCGTTACCTCCGATTGGGAGTCATTGACTACAACATACAACCACCTAGAAAAACACCCCACAGACCTGCAAACATAGAAATACACCCGACAGAACTACCAACATAGAAAAACACCCAAATCCCCAACAAAACAACATACACTCTAGCTCACATACAAAAGTCCTAGAGCCAGAGTGTCACAGTACCCCCCCCCTAAAGGTGCGCACTCCGGGCGCACCAGCATACCGTCTAGGGGAGGGTCTGGGTGGGCGTCTGTCCCCGGTGGCGGCTCTGGCCCCGGTCGTGATCCCCACCCCACCGCAGTCACAACCTGCTTCGGTAGCCTCCTCCCAATGACCACCCTCCAACTAACCCCACCTGGACTAAGGGGCAACACCGGACTAAGGGGCAGCATCGGACTAAGGGGCAGTACCGGACTACGGGGCAGTACCGGACCAAGGGGCAGTACCGGACTAAGGGGCAGTACCAGGCTAAGGGACAGCACCAGGATAAGGAACAGCACCAGGATAAGGAGCAACACCGAGCTAAGGGGCAGCACCTGACTAAATGGCGGATCCTGGCTGGCTGGCTCATGGCTGGCTGACGGATCTGGCTGCTCATGGCTGGCTGACGGATCTGGCTGCTCATGGCTGGCTGACGGATCTGGCTGCTCATGGCCGACTGGACGGATCTGGCTGATCCTGTCTGGCAGAAGGCTCTGGCTGATCCTGTCTGGCAGAAGGCTCTGGCTGATCCTGTCTGGCAGAAGGCTCTGGCTGATCCTGTCTGGCAGAAGGCTCTGGCTGATCCTGTCTGGCGGAAGGCTCTGGCTGATCCTGTCTGGCGGAAGGCTCTGGCTGATCCTGTCTGGCAGACGGCTCTGGCTGATCCTGTCTGGCGGAAGGCTCTGACGGCGTTGGGCAGACGGGCAGTTCAGACGGGCGTTGGGCAGACGGACAGTTCAGGCCCCGTTGGGCAGACGGCAGACTCTGGCCGTCTGAGGCGCATCGTAGGCCTGGTGCGTGGTGCCGGAACAGGAGGTACCGGGCTGAGGACACGCATCTCAGGGCTAGTGCGGGGAGAAGCAACAGGGCATGCTGGACCCTGGGGACGCACCGTAGGCCTGATGCGTGGTGCCGGAACTGGAGGTACCGGGCTGAGGACACGCATCTCAGGGCTAGTGCGGGAAGCAGCAACAGGGCATGCTTGGCCCTGGGGACGCACCGTAGGCCTGATGCGTGGTGCCGGAACTGGAGGTACCGGGCTGAGGACACGCATCTCAGGGCTAGTGCGGGGAGTCGGAACAGGGCATGCTGGACCCTGGGGACTCCCATAACGCCTAGTGCGGGGAGCCGGAACAGGGCCTGCTGGACCCTGGGGACTCACCTCACGCCTAGTGCGGAGAGCAGGAACAGGCCGGGCGGGGCTGGCGACGCGCACCGTATCCCTGGTGCGTGGAGTAGGAACAGGCCGGGCTGGGCTGGCGAGCGCACCGTATCCCTGGTGCGTGAGTAGGAACAGGCCGGGCTGGGCTGGCGAGCGCACCGTATCCCTGGTGCGTGGAGTAGGAACAGGCCGGGCTGAGCTGGCGACGCGCACCGCATACTTGGTGCGTATGGCAGGAACAGGCCGAACCGGGCTGGCGACGCGCACCTTACACTTAGTGCGAGGGACCGGAACAGGCCGTACTCGCACGGGAACACACACTACTGGCTGCACCTCGGGACTAGGAACGGGCCGGACCGAACTGGTTACACACCCCAGTACCTCACGCCGTGCCTCAACACCTTCCTTCCCTGCTTTACCCAGTAGCCCCCTTGACCTGGTAGCCCACTGAATCCGTCCCTTCTCTGCCTCCGTCAGCCCCCTTAACCTGGCAGCCCTCTGACTCTGCCTAGTGGCAGCCTCCTGCTGCTCCGTCGCCCAAGCCATGTGCCCCCCAAAAAATTTCTTGGGGTTGCCTCTCGTCCTTCCGACGATGATGGCCCTGCTGATGCCGTTGCTCCTCTCGCTCGTCGCTCTCCACCGTCTCGTTCCATGGTCGGCGATCCATACCATCTAGGATCTCCTCCCAAGTCCAGGACCCTTTACCTTCCACCAGTTCCTTCCATGTCCAGGCCCTTTGTTCCTGGACGCGCTGCTTGGTTCCTTTATGGTGGGTTATTCTGTCATGATCGTCGGAAGGAGCGGACCAATACGCAGCGCGTGGAGTGAACATGATGACTTTATTAATAAAGCAACCACGACAAAACAACAAATGACGATAATGAAGTCCTCAGTGACACGACTGAACACGGAACAATAACCCACAAAACACAGGAGAAAACACACAGAATATATGGCTCCCAATCAGAGATAACGAGCCGACAGCTGACACTCGTTACCTCCGATTGGGAGTCATTAACCAATCACCAAAAACACAAACAAATGAAACTCACCCAACCCAACACCACCAAATGAAATACACCCTGGCTCTAACACACAGTCCTTGGAGCCAGAGTGTGACAACACCTACTACTACAACACAGTGTCACACGCGATACACCTACTACTACAACACAGTATCACAATAGATACACCTACTACTACAACACAGTGTCACACCAGATACACCTACTACTACAACACAGTGTCAAACCAGATACACCTTCTACTACAACATAGTGTCACACCAGATAGACCTACTACTACAACACATTGTCACACCAGATACACCTACTACTACAACACAGTGTCACAGCAGATACACCTACTACTACAACACATTGTCACACCAGATACACCTACTACAACAACACATTGTCAAACATATACACCTACAACTACAACACAGTGTCACACGCGATACACCTACTACTACAACACAGTGTCACACCAGATACATCTACTACTACAACACAGTGTCACACCAGATACACCTACTACTACAACGCAGTGTCACATCAGATACACCTACTACTACAACACAGTGTCACACCAGATGCACCTACTACTACAACACAGTGTCACACCAGATACACCTACTACTACAACACAGTGTCAAACATATACACCTACAACACAGTGTCACACCAGATACTCCTACTACTACAACACAGTGTCACATCAGATACACCTACTACTACAACACAGTGTCACACCAGATACACCTACTACTACAATACACCTACTACTACAACACAGTGTCACACCAGATACACCTGCTGCTACAACACAGTGTCACACCAGATACACCTACAACTACAACACAGTGTCACACCAGATACACCTACTACTACAACACAGTGTCACACGCGATACACCTACTACTACAACACAGTGTCACACCAGATACACCTACTACTACAACACAGTGTCACACCAGATACACCTACTACTACAACAGTGTCACACCAGATACACCTACTACTACAATACACCTACTACTACAACAAAGTATCACACCAGATACACCTACTACTACAACAGTGTCACACGCGATACACCTACTACTACAACACAGTGTCACACCAGATACACCTACCACTACAACACAGTGTCACACGCGATACACCTACTACTACAACACAGTGTCACACCAGATACACCTACTACTACAACACAGTGTCACACCAGATACACCTACTACTACAACACAGTGTCACACCAGATGCACCTACTACTACAACACAGTGTCACACCAGATGCACCTACTACTACAACACAGTGTCACACCAGATACTCCTACTACTACAACACAGTGTCACACCAGATACACCTACTACTACAACACAGTGTCACACCAGATACTCCTGCTGCTACAACACAGTGTCACACCAGATACACCTACAACTACAACACACTGTCACACCAGATACACCTACTACTACAACACAGTGTCACACGCGATACACCTACTACCACAACACAGTGTCACACCAGATATACCTACTACTAAAACACAGTGTCAAACATATACACCTACAACTACAACACAGTGTCACACGCGATACACCTATTACTACAACACAGTGTCACACCAGATACACCTACTACTACAACACAGTGTCACACGCGATACACCTACTACTACAACACAGTGTCACACCAGATACACCTACTACTACAACACAGTGTCACACCAGATACACCTACTACCACAACACAGTGTCACACCAGATACACCTACTGCTACAATACATCTACTACTACAACACAGTGTCACACCAGATACACCTACTGCTACAATACACCTACTACTACAACACAGTGTCACACCAGATACACCTACTACTACAACACAGTGTCACACCAGATACACCTACTGCTACAAAACACCTACTACTACAACACAGTGTCACACCAGATACACCTACTACTACAACACAGTGTCACACCAGATACACCTACTACTACAACACAGTGTCACACCAGATACACCTACTACTACAACACAGTGTCACACCAGATACACCTACTACTACAACACAGTGTCACACCAGATACACCTACTACTACAACACAGTGTCACACGCGATACACCTACTACTACAACACAGTGTCACACCAGATACACCTACTGCTACAATACACCTACTACTACAACACAGTGTCACACCAGATACACCTACTACTACAACACGGTGTCACACCAGATACACCTACTGCTACAACACAGTGTCACACCAGATACACCTACTGCTACAATACACCTACAACACAGTGTCACACCAGATTCACCTACTACTACAACACAGTGTCAAACACATACACCTACTGCTACAACACAGTGTCACACCAGATACACCAACTGCTACAATACACCTACTACTACAACACAGTGTCACACCAGATATACCTACTACTAAAACACATTGTCAAACATATACACCTACAACACAGTGTCACACGCGATACACCTATTACTACAACACAGTGTCACACCAGATACACCTACTACTACAACACAGTGTCACACACGATACACCTACTACTACAACACAGTGTCACACCAGATACACCTACTACTACAACACGGTGTCACACCAGATACACCTACTACTACAACACAGTGTCACACCAGATACACATACTACTACAATACACCTACTACTACAACACAGTATCACACCAGATACACCTACTACTACAACACAGTGTCAAACCAGATGCACCTACTGCTACAACACAGTGTCACACCAGATACACCTACTTTTACAATACACCTACTACTACAACACAGTGTCACACCAGATACACCTACTACTACAACACAGTGTCAATCCATATACACCTACAACACAGTGTCACACCAGATACACCTACTACTACAACACAGTGTCACACCAGATACAACTACTACTACTACACAGTGTCACACCAGATACACCTACTACTACAACACAGTGTCACACCAGATACACCTACTACTACAACACAGTGTCACACGCGATACACCTACTACTACAACACAGTGTCACACCAGATACACCTACTACTACGACACAGTGTCACACCAGATACACCTACTACTACAACACAGTGTCACATCAGATACACCTACTACTACAACACAGTGTCACACCAGATGCACCTACTACTACAACACAGTGTCACACCAGATACACCTACTACTACAACACAGTGTCAAACATATACACCTACAACACAGTGTCACACGCGATACACCTACTACTACAACACAGTGTCACACCAGATACACCTACTACTACAACACAGTGTCACACCAGATACACCTACTGCTACAACACAGTGTCACACCAGATACACCTTCTACTACAACACAGTGTCACACCAGATACACCTACTACTACAACACAGTGTCACACCAGATACACCTACTACTACAACACAGTGTCACACCAGATACACCTACTACTACAACACTGTTACGTTCGTTGAAGGACGGGACGGACCAAGGCGCAGCGTGATATGCATACATGTTTATTATAACGAATAAACACAACGACAAAACAACAAACTAAACGAAACGTGAAGTCCAAGGTAGACAAACAACATACCTCACACGGAACCATATCCCACAACTAGACTGTGCCAATAGGCTGCTTAAGTATGGGCCCCAATCAGAGACAACGAGCGACAGCTGCCTCTGATTGGGAACCACAACAGCCAACATAGATCCACAGATACTAGAATATACAACATATAAAACGCACAACAAAGAATATACACACCCTGACTCAACATTTAAGCGTCCCCTGATTCAGGGCGTGACAAACACAGTGTCACACCAGATACTCCTACTACTACAACACAGTGTCACATCAGATACACCTACTACTACAACACAGTGTCACACCAGATACACCTACTACTACAATACACCTACTACTACAACACAGTGTCACACCAGATACACCTGCTGCTACAACACAGTGTCACACCAGATACACCTACAACTACAACACAGTGTCACACCAGATACACCTACTACTACAACACAGTGTCACACGCGATACACCTACTACTACAACACAGTCTCACACCAGATACACCTACTACTACAACACAGTGTCACACCAGATACACCTACTACTACAACAGTGTCACACCAGATACACCTACTACTACAATACACCTACTACTACAACAAAGTATCACACCAGATACACCTACTACTACAACAGTGTCACACGCGATACACCTACTACTACAACACAGTGTCACACCAGATACACCTACTACTACAACACAGTGTCACACGCGATACACCTACTACTACAACACAGTGTCACACCAGATACACCTACTACTACAACACAGTGTCACACCAGATACACCTACTACTACAACACAGTGTCACACCAGATGCACCTACTACTACAACACAGTGTCACACCAGATGCACCTACTACTACAACACAGTGTCACACCAGATACTCCTACTACTACAACACAGTGTCACACCAGATACACCTACTACTACAACACAGTGTCACACCAGATACTCCTGCTGCTACAACACAGTGTCACACCAGATACACCTACAACTACAACACAGTGTCACACCAGATACACCTACTACTACAACACAGTGTCACACGCGATACACCTACTACTACAACACAGTGTCACACCAGATACACCTACTACTACAACACAGTGTCACACCAGATACACATACTGCTACAATACACCTACTACCACAACACAGTGTCACACCAGATATACCTACTACTAAAACACAGTGTCAAACATATACACCTACAACTACAACACAGTGTCACACGCGATACACCTATTACTACAACACAGTGTCACACCAGATACACCTACTACTACAACACAGTGTCACACACGATACACCTACTACTACAACACAGTGTCACACCAGATACACCTACCACTACAACACAGTGTCACACGCGATACACCTACTACTACAACACAGTGTCACACCAGATACACCTACTACTACAACACAGTGTCACACCAGATACACCTACTACTACAACACAGTGTCACACCAGATGCACCTACTACTACAACACAGTGTCACACCAGATGCACCTACTACTACAACACATTGTCACACCAGATACTCCTACTACTACAACACAGTGTCACACCAGATACACCTACTACTACAACACAGTGTCACACCAGATACTCCTCTACAAAACACAGTGTCACACCAGATACACCTACAACTACAACACAGTGTCACACCAGATACACCTACTACTACAACACAGTGTCACACGCGATACACCTACTACTACAACACAGTGTCACACCAGATACACATACTGCTACAATACACCTACTACCACAACACAGTGTCACACCAGATATACCTACTACTAAAACACAGTGTCAAACATATACACCTACAACTACAACACAGTGTCACACGCGATACACCTATTACTACAACACAGTGTCACACCAGATACACCTACTACTACAACACAGTGTCACACACGATACACCTACTACTACAACACATTGTCACACCAGATACACCTACTACTACAACAGAGTGTCACACCAGATACACCTACTACTACAACGCAGTGTCACACCAGATACACCTGCTGCTACAATACACTATTACTACAACATAGTGTCACACCAGATTCACCTACTACTACAACACAGTGTCACACCAGATACACCTACTACTACAACACAGTGTCACACCAGATACACCTACTACTACAACAGTGTCACACCAGATACACCTACTACTACAACACAGTGTCACACCAGATACACCTACTGCTACAATACAGTGTCACACCAGATACACATACTACTACAACACAGTGTCACACCAGATACACCTACTGCTACAATACAGTGCCACACCAGATACACCTACTACTACAACACAGTGTCAAACCAGATACCCCTACTGCTACAACACAGTGTCACACCAGATACACCTACTGCTACAACACAGTGTCACACCAGATACACCTACTACTACAACAGAGTGTCACACCAGATACACCTACTACTACAACACAGTGTCACACCAGATACACCTACTACTACAACACAGTGTCACACCAGATACACCTACTACTACAACACAGTGTCACACCAGATACACCTACTACTACAACACAGTGTCACACCAGATACACCTACTACTACAACACATTGTCACACCAGATACACATACTGCTACAATATACCTACTACTACAACACAGTGTCACACCAGATACACCTACTACTACAACACAGTGTCAAACCATATACACCTACAACACAGTGTCACACCAGATACACATACTACTACAACACAGTGTCACAGCAGATACACCTACTACTACAACACATTGTCACACCAGATACACCTACTACAACAACACATTGTCAAACATATACACCTACAACTACAACACAGTGTCACACGCGATACACCTACTACTACAACACAGTGTCACACCAGATACACCTACTACTACAACACAGTGTCACATCAGATACACCTACTACTACAACACAGTGTCACACCAGATGCACCTACTACTACAACACAGTGTCACACCAGATACACCTACTACTACAACACAGTGTCAAACATATACACCTACAACACAGTGTCACACGCGATACACCTACTATTACAACACAGTGTCACACCAGATACACCTGCTACTACAACACAGTGTCACACCAGATACACCTACTGCTACAACACATTATCACACCAGATACACCTACTACTACAACACAGTGTCACACCAGATACACCTACAGCACAGTGTCACACCAGATACACCAACTACTACAACACAGTGTCACACCAGATACACCTACTACTACAACACAGTGTCACACCAGATACACCTACTACTACAACACAGTGTCACACCAGATACACCTACTACTACAACACAGTGTCACACCAGATACACCCTACTACAACACAGTGTCACACCAGATACACAACTACAGCACAGTGTCACACCAGATACACCTACTACTACAACACTGTTACGTTCGTTGAGAGGGACGGACCAAGGCGCAGCGTGATATGCATACATGTTTATTATAACGAATCAACACAACGACAAAACAACAAACTAAACGAAACGTGAAGTCCAAGGTAGACAAACAACATACCTCACACGGAACCATATCCCACAACTAGACTGTGCCAATAGGCTGCTTAAGTATGGGCCCCAATCAGAGACAACGAGCGACAGCTGCCTCTGATTGGGAACCACAACAGCCAACATAGATCCACACATACTAGAATATACAACATATAAAACGCACAACAAAGAATATACACACCCTGACTCAACATTTAAGCGTCCCCTGATTCAGGGCGTGACAAACACAGTGTCACACCAGATACACCTACTACTACAACACAGTGTCGCACCAGATACTCCTACTACTACAACACAGTGTCACATCAGATAAACCTACTACTACAACACAGTGTCACACCAGATACACCTACTACTACAACAGTGTCACACCAGATACACCTACTACTACAATACACCTACTACTACAACAAAGTATCACACCAGATACACCTACTACTACAACAGTGTCACACGCGATACACCTACTACTACAACACAGTGTCACACCAGATACACCTACCACTACAACACAGTGTCACACGCGATACACCTACTACTACAACACAGTGTCACACCAGATACACCTACTACTACAACACAGTGTCACACCAGATACACCTACTACTACAACACAGTGTCACACCAGATACTCCTGCTGCTACAACACAGTGTCACACCAGATACTCCTACTACTACAACACAGTGTCACACCAGATACACCTACTACTACAACACAGTGTCACACCAGATACACCTACTGCTACAACACAGTGTCACACCAGATACACCTACAACTACAACACAGTGTCACACCAGATACACCTACTACTACAACACAGTGTCACACGCGATACACCTACTACTACAACACAGTGTCACACCAGATACACATACTGCTACAATACACCTACTACCACAACACAGTGTCACACCAGATATACCTACTACTAAAACACAGTGTCAAACATATACACCTACAACTACAACACAGTGTCACACGCGATACACCTATTACTACAACACAGTGTCACACCAGATACACCTACTACTACAACACAGTGTCACACACGATACACCTACTACTACAACACATTGTCACACCAGATACACCTACTACTACAACAGAGTGTCACACCAGATACACCTACTACTACAACGCAGTGTCACACCAGATACACCTACTGCTACAATACACCTATTACTACAACATAGTGTCACACCAGATTCACCTACTACTACAACACAGTGTCACACCAGATACACCTACTACTACAACACAGTGTCACACCAGATACACCTACTACTACAACAGTGTCACACCAGATACACCTACTACTACAACACAGTGTCACACCAGATACACCTACTACTACAATACAGTGTCACACCAGATACACCTACTACTACAACACAGTGTCACACCAGATACACCTACTACTACAACACAGTGTCACACCAGATACACCTACTACTACAACACAGTGTCACACCAGATACACCCTACTGCTACAACACAGTGTCACACCAGATACACCTACTGCTACAACACAGTGTCACACCAGATACACCTACTACTACAACAGAGTGTCACACCAGATACACCTACTACTACAACACAGTGTCACACCAGATACACCTACTACTACAACACAGTGTCACACCAGATACACCTACTACTACAACACAGTGTCACACCAGATACACCTACTACTACAACACAGTGTCACACCAGATACACCTGATACTACTACTACAACACAGTGTCACACCAGATACACCTACTACTACAACACAGTGTCAAACCATATACACCTACAACACAGTGTCACACCAGATACACATACTACTACAACACAGTGTCACAGCAGATACACCTACTACTACACAACATTGTCACACCAGATACACCTACTACAACAACACATTGTCAAACATATACACCTACAACTAAAACACAGTGTCACACGCGATACACCTACTACTACAACACAGTGTCACACCAGATACACCTACTACTACAACACAGTCTCACACCAGATACACCTACTACTACAACACAGTGTCACACCAGATGCACCTACTACTACAACACAGTGTCACACCAGATACACCTACTACTACAACACAGTGTCAAACATATACACCTACAACACAGTGTCACACGCGATACACCTACTACTACAACACAGTGTCACACCAGATACACCTACTACTACAACACAGTGTCACACCAGATACACCTACTGCTACAACACATTATCACACCAGATACACCTTCTACTACAACACAGTGTCACACCAGATACACCTACAGCACAGTGTCACACCAGATACACCTACTACTACAACACAGTGTCACACCAGATACACCTACTACTACAACACAGTGTCACACCAGATACACCTACTACTACAATACAGTGTCACACCAGATACACCTACTACTACAATACACCTACTACTACAATACACCTACTACTACACAACATTGTCACACCAGATACACCTACTACAACAACACATTGTCAAACATATACACCTACAACTAAAACACAGTGTCACACGCGATACACCTACTACTACAACACAGTGTCACACCAGATACACCTACTACTACAACACAGTCTCACACCAGATACACCTACTACTACAACACAGTGTCACATCAGATACACCTACTACTACAACACAGTGTCACACCAGATGCACCTACTACTACAACACAGTGTCACACCAGATACACCTACTACTACAACACAGTGTCAAACATATACACCTCTACAACACAGTGTCACACGCGATACACCTACTACTACAACACAGTGTCACACCAGATACACCTACTACTACAACACAGTGTCACACCAGATACACCTACTGCTACAACACATTATCACACGCAGATACACCTTCTACTACAACACAGTGTCACACCAGATACACCTACTACAGCACAGTGTCACACCAGATACACCTACTACTACAACACAGTGTCACACCAGATACACCTACTACTACAACACAGTGTCACACCAGATACACCTACTACTACAACACAGTGTCACACCAGATACACCTACTGCTACAACACAGTGTCACACCAGATACACCTTCTACTACAACACAGTGTCACACCAGATACACCTACAGCACAGTGTCACACCAGATACACCTACTACTACAACACAGTGTCACACCAGATACACCTACTACTACAACACAGTGTCACACCAGATACACCTACTACTACAACACAGTGTCACACCAGATACACCTACTACTACAACACAGTGTCACACCAGATACACCTACTACTACAACACAGTGTCACACCAGATACACCTACTGCTACAACACAGTGTCACACCAGATACACTCTACTACTACAACACAGTGTCACACCAGATACACCTACTACTACAACACAGTGTCACACCAGATACACCTACTGCTACAATACAGTGTCACACCAGATACACCTACTACTACAACACAGTGTCACACCAGATACACCTACTACTACAACACAGTGTCACACCAGATACACCTACTACTACAACACAGTGTCACACCAGATACACCTACTACTACAACACAGTGTCACACCAGATACACCCTACTGCTACAACACAGTGTCACACCAGATACACCTACTACTACAACACAGTGTCACACCAGATGCACCTACTACTACAACACAGTGTCACACCAGATACACCTACTGCTACAACACAGTGTCACACAAGATACACCTACTACTACAACACAGTGTCACACCAGATACACCTACTACTACAACACAGTGTCACACCAGATACACCTACTACTACAACACAGTGTCACACCAGATACACTACTACAGCACAGTGTCACACCAGATACACCTACTACTACAACACAGTGTCACACCAGATACACCTACTACTACAACACAGTGTCACACCAGATGCACCTACTACTACAACACAGTGTCACACCAGATACACCTACTACTACAACACAGTGTCACACCAGATGCACCTACTACTACAACACAGTGTCACACCAGATACACCTACTACTACAACACAGTGTCACACCAGATACACCTACTACTACAACACAGTGTCACACCAGATACACCTACTACTACAACACAGTGTCACACCAGATACACCACTACTACAACACAGTGTCACACCAGATACACCTACTACTACGTTACGGTGAAGGACGGGACGGACTAAGGCGCAGCGTGATATGCATACATGTTTATTATAACGAATAAACACAACGACAAAACAACAAACTAAACGAAACGTGAAGTCAAAGGTAGACAAACAACATACCTCACACGGAACCATATCCCACAACTAGACTGTGCCAATAGGCTGCTTAAGTATGGGCCCCAATCAGAGACAACGAGCGACAGCTGCCTCTGATTGGGAACCACAACAGCCAACATAGATCCACACATACTAGAATATACAACATATAAAACGCACAACAAAGAATATACACAACCTGACTCAACATTTATGCGTCCCCTGATTCAGGGCGTGACAAACACAGTGTCACACCAGATACACCTACTACTACAACACAGTGTCACACCAGATACACCTACTACTACAACACAGTGTCACACCAGATACACCTACTGCTACAATACACCTACTACTACAACACAGTGTCACACCAGATACACCTGCTGCTACAACACAGTGTCACACCAGATACACCTACAACTACAACACAGTGTCACAGATACACCTACTACTACAACACAGTGTCACACGCGATACACCTACTACTACAACACAGTCTCACACCAGATACACCTACTACTACAACACAGTGTCACACCAGATACACCTACTACTACAACACAGTGTCACACCAGATACACCTACTACAATACACCTACTACTACAACAAAGTATCACACCAGATACACCTACTACTACAACACAGTGTCACACGCGATACACCTACTACTACAACACAGTGTCACACCAGATACACCTACTACTACAACACAGTGTCACACGCGATACACCTACTACTACAACACAGTGTCACACCAGATACACCTACTACTACAACACAGTGTCACACCAGATACACCTACTACTACAACACAGTGTCACCCAGATGCACCTACTACTACAACACAGTGTCACACCAGATGCACCTACTACTACAACACAGTGTCACACCAGATACTCCTACTACTACAACACAGTGTCACACCAGATACACCTACTACTACAACACAGTGTCACACCAGATACTCCTGCTGCTACAACACAGTGTCACACCAGATACACCTACTACTACAACACAGTGTCACACGCAATACACCTACTACTACAACACAGTGTCACACCAGATACACCTACTACTACAACACAGTGTCACACCAGATACACATACTGCTACAATACACCTACTACCACAACACAGTGTCACACCAGATATACCTACTACTAAAACACAGTGTCAAACATATACACCTACAACTACAACACAGTGTCACACGCGATACACCTATTACTACAACACAGTGTCACACCAGATACACCTACTACTACAACACAGTGTCACACCAGATACACCTACTACTACAACACAGTGTCACACCAGATACACCTACTACTACAACAGAGTGTCACACCAGATACACCTACTATTACAACGCAGTGTCACACCAGATACACCTACTGCTACAATACACCTATTACTACAACATAGTGTCACACCAGATTCACCTACTACTACAACACAGTGTCACACCAGATACACCTACTACTACAACAGTGTGTCACACCAGATACACCTACTACTACAACACAGTGTCACACCAGATACACCTACTACTACAACAGTGTCACACCAGATACACCTACTACTACAACACAGTGTCACACCAGATACACATACTGCTACAATACAGTGTCACACCAGATACACATACTACTACAACACAGTGTGACACCAGATACACCTACTGCTACAACACAGTGTTACACCAGATACACCTACTACTACAACAGAGTGTCACACCAGATACACCTACTACTACAACACAGTGTCACACCAGATACACCTACTACTACAACACAGTGTCACACCAGATACACCTACTACTACAACACAGTGTCACACCAGATACACCTACTACTACAACACAGTGTCACACCAGATACACCTACTACTACAACACATTGTCACACCAGATACACCTACTGCTACAATATACCTACTACTACAACACAGTGTCACACTAGATATACCTACTACTACAACACAGTGTCAAACCATATACACCTACAACACAGTGTCACACCAGATACACCTACTACTACAACAGAGTGTCACACAAAGATACACCTCCTACTACAACACTGTGTCAAACCAGATACACCTACTGCTACAATACACCTACTACTACAACACAGTGTAACACCAGATACACCTACTACTACAACACAGTGTCACACCAGATGCACCTACTACTACAATACAGTGTCACACCAGATACACCTACTACTACAACACAGTGTCACACCAGATACACCTACAACTACAACACAGTGTCACACCAGATACACCTACTGCTACAATACACCTACTACTACAACACAGTGTCACCTCAGATACACCTACTACTACAACACAGTGTCACACCAGATACACCTACTACTACAACACAGTGTCACACCAGATACACCTACTACTACAACACAGTGTCACACCAGATACACCTACTACTACAACACAGTGTCACACCAGATACACCTACTACCACAACACAGTGTCACACCAGATACACCTACTGCTACAACACAGTGTCACACCAGATACACCTACTACTACAATACATATACTACTACAACACAGTGTCACACCAGATACACCTACTACTACAACACAGTGTCACACCAGATACACCTACTGCTACAATACACCTACAACACAGTGTCACACCAGATACACCTACTACTACAACACAGTGTCACACCAGATACACCTACTGCTACAATACACCTACTACTACAACACAGTGTCACACCAGATACACTTACTACTACAACACAGTGTCACACCAGATACACCTACTATGACAACACAGTGTCACACCAGATACACCTACTACTACAACACAGTGTCACACCAGATACACCTACTACTACAACACAGTGTCACACCAGATACACCTACTACTACAACACAGTGTCACACCAGATACACCTACTGCTACAACACAGTGTCAAACGCGATACACCTACTACTACAACACAGTGTCACACCAGATACACCTACTGCTACAATACACCTACTACTACAACACAGTGTCACACCAGATACACCTACTACTACAACACAGTGTCACACCAGATACACCTACTGCTACAACACAGTGTCACACCAGATACACCTACTGCTACAATACACCTACTACTACAACACAGTGTCACACCAGATACACCTACTACTACAACACAGTGTCAAACATATACACCTACTGCTACAACACAGTGTCACACCAGATACACCAACTGCTACAATACACCTACTACTACAACACAGTGTCACACCAGATATACCTACTACTAAAACACAGTGTCAAACATATACACCTACAACACACTGTCACACGCGATACACCTATTACTACAACACAGTGTCACACCAGATACACCTACTACTAAAACACAGTGTCACACCAGATAAAACTACTACTACAACACAGTGTCACACCAGATACACCTACTACTACAACACAGTGTCACACCAGATACACCTACTACTACAACACAGTGTCACACCAGATACACCTACTACTACAACACAGTGTCACACCAGATACACCTACTACTACAACACAGTGTCACACGCGATACACCTACTACTACAACAAAGTGTCACACCAGATGCACCTACTACTACAACACAGTGTCACACCAGATACAACTACTACTACAACACAGTGTCACACCAGATACACCTTCTACTACAACACAGTGTCACACCAGATGCACCTACTACTACAACACAGTGTCACACAAGATACACCTACTACTACAACACAGTGTAACACCAGATACACCTACTACTACAACACAGTGCCACACCAGATACACCTACTACTACAACACAGTGTCACACCAGATACACCTACTGCTACAATACACCTACTACTACAACACAGTGCCACACCAGATACACCTACTACTACAACAGAGTGTCACACCAGATACACCTACTACAACAACACATTGTCAAACATATACACCTACAACTACAACACAGTGTCACACGCGATAAACCTACTACTACAACACAGTGTCACACCAGATACACCTACTACTACAACACAGTGTCACACCAGATACACCTACTGCTACAACACATTATCACACCAGATATACCTTCTACTACAACACAGTGTCACACCAGATACACCTACTACTACAACAGAGTGTCACACCAGATACACCTACTACTACAACACAGTGTCACACCAAATACACCTACTACTACAACACAGTGTCACACCAGATACACCTACTACTACAACACAGTGTCACACCAGATACACCTACTACTACAACACAGTGTCACACCAGATACACCTACTACTACAACACAGTGTCACACCAGATACACCTACTACTACAACACAGTGTCACACCAGATACACCCTACTACAACACAGTGTCACACCAGATACACCTACTGCTACAATACACCTACTACTACAACACAGTGTAACATCAGATACACCTACTACTACAACACAGTGTCACACCAGATACACCTACTGCTACAACACAGTGTCACACCAGATACACCTACTGCTACAACACCTACTACTACAACACAGTGTCACCTCAGATACACCTACTACTACAACACAGTGTCACACCAGATACACCTACTACTACAACACAGGGTCACACCAGATACACCTACTACCACAACACAGTGTCACACCAGATACACCTACTGCTACAACACAGTGTCACACCAGATACACCTACTGCTACAATACATCTACTACTACAACACAGTGTCACACCAGATACACCTACTACTACAACACAGTGTCACACCAGATACACCACTGCACAATACACCTACTACTACAACACAGTGTCACACCAGATACACCTACTACTACAACACAGTGTCACACCAGATACACCTACTGCTACAATACACCTACTACTACAACACAGTGTCACAACAGATACACCTACTACTACAACACAGTGTCACACCAGATACACCTACTACTACAACACAGTGTTACACCAGATACACCTACTACTACAACACAGTGTCACACCAGATACACCTACTACTACAACACAGTGTCACACCAGATACACCTACTACTACAACACAGTGTCACACGCGATACACCTACTACTACAACACAGTGTCACACCAGATACACCTACTGCTACAATACACCTACTACTACAACACAGTGTCACACCAGATACACCTACTACTACAACACAGTGTCACACCAGATACACCTACTACTACAACACAGTGTCAAACGGCGATACACCTACTACTACAACACAGTGTCACACCAGATACACCTACTGCTACAATACACCTACTACTACAACACAGTGTCACAACAGATACACCTACTACTACAACACAGTGTCACACCAGATACACCTACTACTACAACACAGTGTCACACCAGATACACCTACTACTACAACACAGTGTCACACCAGATACACCTACTGCTACAATACACCTACTACTACAACACAGTGTCACACTCAGATACACCTACTACTACAACACAGTGTCACACCAGATACACCTACTACTACAACACAGGGTCACACCAGATACACCTACTACTACAACACAGTGTCACACCAGATACACCTACTGCTACAACACAGTGTCACACCAGATACACCTACTACCACAACACAGTGTCACACCAGTTACACCTACTGCTACAACACAGTGTCACACCAGATACACCTACTGCTACAATACATCTACTACTACAACACAGTGTCACACCCGATACACCTACTACTACAACACAGTGTCACACCAGATACACCTACTGCTACAATACACCTACTACTACAACACAGTGTCACACCAGATACACCTACTACTACAACACAGTGTCACACCAGATACACCTACTACTACAACACAGTGTCAAACGCGATACACCTACTACTACAACACAGTGTCACACCAGATACACCTACTGCTCAAACACCTACTACTACAACACAGTGTCACAACAGATACACCTACTACTACAACAGAGTGTCACACCAGATACACCTACTACTACAACACAGTGTCACACCAGATACACCTACTACTACAACACAGTGTCACACCAGATACACCTACTACTACAACACAGTGTCACACCAGATACACATACTACTACAATACACCTTACTACTACAACAAAGTATCACACCAGATACACCTACTACTACAACACAGTGTCAAACCAGATGCACCTACTGCTACAACACAGTGTCACACCAGATACACCTACTGCTACAATACACCTACTACTACAACACAGTGTCACACCAGATACACCTACTACTACAACACAGTGTCAAACCATATACACCTACAACACAGTGTCACACCAGATACACCTACTACTACAACACAGTGTCACACCAGATAAAACTACTACTACAACACAGTGTCACACCAGATACACCTACTACTACAACACATTATCACACCAGATACACCTACTACTACAACACAGTGTCACACCAGATACACCTACTACTACAACACAGTGTCACACCAGATACACCTACTACTACAACACAGTGTCACACGCGATACACCTACTACTACAACAAAGTGTCACACCAGATGTACCTACTACTACAACACAGTGTCACACCAGATACAACTACTACTACAACACAGTGTCACACCAGATACACCTTCTACTACAACACAGTGTCACACCAGATGCACCTACTACTACAACACAGTGTCACACAAGATACACCTACTACTACAACACAGTGTAACACCAGATACACCTACTACTACAACACAGTGTCACACCAGATACACCTACTACTACAACACAGTGTCACACCAGATACACCTGCTGCTACAATACACCTACTACTACAACACAGTGCCACACCAGATACACCTACTACTACAACACAGTGTCACACCAGATACACCTACTACTACAACACAGTGTCAAACATATACACCTACTACTACAACACAGTGTCACACGCAGATAAACCTACTACTACAACACAGTGTCACACCAGATACACCTACTACTACAACACAGTGTCACACCAGATACACCTACTGCTACAACACAGTATCACACCAGATATACCTTCTACTACAACACAGTGTCACACCAGATACACCTACTACTACAACAGAGTGTCACACCAGATACACCTACTACTACAACACAGTGTCACACCAGATACACCTACTACTACAACACAGTGTCACACCAGATACACCTACTACTACAACACAGTGTCACACCAGATACACCTACTACTACAACACAGTGTCACACCAGATACACCTACTACTACAACACAGTGTCACACCAGATACACCTACTACTACAACACAGTGTCACACCAGATACACCTTCTACTACAACACAGTGTCACACCAGATACACCTACTGCTACAATACACCTACTCCTACAACACAGTGTAACATCAGATACACCTACTACTACAACACAGTGTCACACCAGATACACCTACCACTACAACACAGTGTCACACCAGATACACCTACTGCTACAATACACCTACTACTACAACACAGTGTCACCTCAGATACACCTACTACTACAACACAGTGTCACACCAGATACACCTACTACTACAACACAGGGTCACACCAGATACACCTACTACCACAACACAGTGTCACACCAGTTACACCTACTGCTACAACACAGTGGCACACCAGATACACCTACTGCTACAATACATCTACTACTACAACACAGTGTCACACCAGATACACCTACTACTACAACACAGTGTCACACCAGATACACCTACTGCTACAATACACCTACTACTACAACACAGTGTCACACCAGATACACCTACTACTACAACACAGTGTCACACCAGATACACCTACTGCTACAATACACCTACTACTACAACACAGTGTCACAACAGATACACCTACTACTACAACACAGTGTCACACCAGATACACCTACTACTACAACACAGTGTTACACCAGATACACCTACTACTACAACACAGTGTCACACCAGATACACCTACTACTACAACACAGTGTCACACCAGATACACCTACTACTACAACACAGTGTCACACGCGATACACCTACTACTACAACACAGTGTCACACCAGATACACCTACTGCTACAATACACCTACTACTACAACACAGTGTCACACCAGATACACCTACTACTACAACACAGTGTCACACCAGATACACCTACTACTACAACACAGTGTCAAACGCGATACACCTACTACTACAACACAGTGTCAAACCAGATACACCTACTGCTACAATACACCTACTACTACAACACAGTGTCACAACAGATACACCTACTACTACAACAGAGTGTCACACCAGATACACCTACTACTACAACACAGTGCCACACCAGATACACCTACTACTACAACACAGTGTCACACCAGATACACCTACTGCTACAATACACCTACTACTACAACACAGTGTCACCTCAGATACACCTACTACTACAACACAGTGTCACACCAGATACACCTACTACTACAACACAGGGTCACACCAGATACACCTACTACTACAACACAGTGTCACACCAGATACACCTACTGCTACAACACAGTGTCACACCAGATACACCTACTACCACAACACAGTGTCACACGCGATACACCTACTACTACAACACAGTGTCACACCAGATACACCTACTGCTACAATACACCTACTACTACAACACAGTGTCACACCAGATACACCTACTACTACAACACAGTGTCACACCAGATACACCTACTACTACAACACAGTGTCAAACGCGATACACCTACTACTACAACACAGTGTCACACCAGATACACCTACTGCTACAATACACCTACTACTACAACACAGTGTCACAACAGATACACCTACTACTACAACAGAGTGTCACACCAGATACACCTACTACTACAACACAGTATCACACCAGATACACCTACTACTACAACACAGTGTCAAACCAGATGCACCTACTGCTACAACACAGTGTCACACCAGATACACCTACTGCTACAATACACCTACTACTACAACACAGTGTTACACCAGATACACCTACTGCTACAACACAGTGTCACACCAGATACACCTACTGCTACAATAAACCTACTACTACAACACAGTGTCACACCAGATTCACCTACTACTACAACACAGTATCAAACATATACACCTACTGCTACAACACAGTGTCACACCAGATACACCAATTGCTACAATACACCTACTACTACAACACAGTGTCACACCAGATATACCTACTACTAAAACACAGTGTCAAACATATACACCTACAACACAGTGTCACACGCGATACACCTATTACTACAACACAGTGTCACACCAGATACACCTACTACTACAGAGTGTCACACACGATACACCTACTACTACAACACAGTGTCACACCAGATACACCTACTACTACAACACAGTGTCACACCAGATACACCTACTACTACATCACAGTGGCACACCAGATACACCTACTACTACAATACACCTACTACTACAACACATTATCACACCAGATACACCTACTACTACAACACAGTGTCAAACCAGATGCACCTACTGCTACAACACAGTGTCACACCAGATACACCTACTGCTACAATACACCTACTACTACAACACATTATCACACCAGATACACCTACTACTACAACACAGTGTCAAACCAGATGCACCTACTGCTACAACACAGTGTCACACCAGATACACCTACTGCTACAATACATCTACTACTACAACACAGTGTCACACGCGATACACCTACTACTACAACACAGTGTCACACCAGATACACCTACTGCTACAATACACCTACTACTACAACACAGTGTCACACCAGATACACCTACTACTACAACACAGTGTCACACCAGATACACCTACTACTACAACACAGTGTCAAACGCGATACACCTACTACTTCAACACAGTGTCACACCAGATACACCTACTGCTACAATACACCTACTACTACAACACAGTGTCACAACAGATACACCTACTACTACAACAGAGTGTCACACCAGATACACCTACTACTACAACACAGTGTCACACCAGATACACCTACTACTACAACACAGTGTCACACCAGATGCACCTACTGCTACAACACAGTGTCACACCAGATACACCTGCTGCTACAATACACCTACTACTACAACACAGTGTTACACCAGATACACCACTGCTACAACACAGTGTCACACCAGATACACCTACTGCTACAATACACCTACTATTACAACACAGTGTCACACCAGATTCACCTACTACTACAACACAGTATCAAACATATACACCTACTGCTACAACACAGTGTCACACCAGATACACCAATTGCTACAATACACCTACTACTACAACACAGTGTCACACCAGATATACCTACTACTAAAACACAGTGTCACAACATATACACCTACAACACAGTGTCACACGCGATACACCTATTACTACAACACAGTGTCACACCAGATACACCTACTGCTACACAGTGTCACACACGATACACCTACTACTACAACACAGTGTCACACCAGATACACCTACTACTACAACACAGTGTCACACCAGATACACCTACTACTACATCACAGTGGCACACCAGATACACCTACTACTACAATACGCCTACTACTACAACACATTATCACAACAGATACACCTACTACTACAACACAGTGTCAAACCAGATGCACCTACTGCTACAACACAGTGTCACACCAGATACACCTACTGCTACAATACACCTACTACTACAACACAGTGTCACACCAGATACACCTACTACTACAACACAGTGTCAAACCATATACACCTACAACACAGTGTCACACCAGATACACCTACTACTACGACACAGTGTCACACCAGATACAACTACTACTACTACACAGTGTCACACCAGATACATCTACTACTACAACACATTATCACACCAGATACACCTACTACTACAACACAGTGTCACACCAGATACACCTACTACTACAACACAGTGTCACACCAGATACACCTACTGCTACAATACACCTACTACTACAACACAGTGTCACACCAGATATACCTACTACTACAACAGAGTGTAACACCAGATACACCTACTACTACAACACAGTGTCACACGCGATACACCAACTACTACAACACAGTGTCACACCAGATGCACCTACTACTACAACACAGTGTCACACCAGATACAGCTACTACTACAACACAGGGTAACACCAGATACACCTACTACTACAACACAGTGTCAAACAAATACACCTACCACACAGTGTCACACCAGATACACCTACTACAACAACACATTGTCAAACATATACACCTACAACTACAACACAGTGTCATACGCGATAAACCTACTACTACAACACAGTGTCACACCAGATACACCTACTACTACAATACACCTACTACTACAACACATTATCACACCAGATACACCTACTACTACAACACAGTGTCAAACCAGATGCACCTACTGCTACAACACAGTGTCACACCAGATACACCTACTGCTACAATACACCTACTACTACAACACAGTGTCACACCAGATACACCTACTACTACAACACAGTGTCAAACCATATACACCTACAACACAGTGTCACACCAGATACACCTACTACTACGACACAGTGTCACACCAGATACACTACTACTACTACACAGTGTCACACCAGATACATCTACTGCTACAACACATTGTCACACCAGATACACCTACTACTACAACACAGTGTCACACCAGATACACCTACTACTACAACACAGTGTCACACCAGATACACCTACTGCTACAATACACCTACTACTACAACACAGTGTCACACCAGATACACCTACTACTACAACAGAGTGTAACACCAGATACACCTACTACTACAACACAGTGTCACACGCGATACACCAACTACTACAACACAGTGTCACACCAGATGCACCTACTACTACAACACAGTGTCACACCAGATACAGCTACTACTACAACACAGGGTAACACCAGATACACCTACTACTACAACACAGTGTCAAACAAATACACCTACCACACAGTGTCACACCAGATACACCTACTACAACAACACATTGTCAAACATATACACCTACAACTACAACACAGTGTCATACGCGATAAACCTACTACTACAACACAGTGTCACACCAGATACACCTACTACTACAACACAGTGTCACACCAGATACACCTACTACTACAACACATTATCACACCAGATTCACCTTCTACTACAACACAGTGTCACACCAGATACACCTACTACTACAACACATTGTCACACCAGATACACCTACTACTACAACACAGTGTCACACCAGATACACCTACTACTACAACACAGTGTCACACGCGATACACCTACTACTACAACACAGTGTCACACCAGATACACCTACTACTACAACACAGTGTCACACCAGATACACATACTACTACAACACAGTGTCACACCAGATACACCTACTACTACAACACAGTGTCACACCAGATGCACCTACTACTACAACACAGTGTCACACCAGATACACCTACTACTACAACACAGTGTCAAACATATACACCTACAACACAGTGTCACACCAGATACACCTACTACTACAACACAGTGCCACACCAGATACACCTACTACTACAACAGAGTGTCACACCAGATACACCTACTACAACAACACATTGTCAAACATATACACCTACAACTACAACACAGTGTCACACGCGATACACCTACTACTACAACACAGTGTCACACCAGATACACCTACTACTACAACACAGTGTCACACCAGATACACCTACTGCTACAACACATTATCACACCAGATACACCTTCTACTACCACACATTGTCACACCAGATACACCTACTACTACAACACAGTGTCACACCAGATACACCTACTACTACAACACAGTGTCACACCAGATACACCTACTACTACAACACAGTGTCACACCAGATACACCTACTACTACAACACTGTGTCACACCAGATACACCTACTACTACAACACAGTGTCACACCAGATACACCTACTACTACAACACAGTGTCACACCAGATACACCTTCTACTACAACACAGTGTCACACCAGATACACCTACTGCTACAATACACCTACTACTACAACACAGTGTCACCTCAGATACACCTACTACTACAACACAGTGTCACACCAGATACACCTACTACTACAACACAGGGTCACACCAGATACACCTACTACTACAACACAGTGTCACACCAGATACACCTACTGCTACAACACAGTGTCACACCAGATACACCTACTACCACAACACAGTGTCACACCAGTTACACCTACTGCTACAACACAGTGTCACACCAGATACACCTACTGCTACAATACATCTACTACTACAACACAGTGTCACACGCGATACACCTACTACTACAACACAGTGTCACACCAGATACACCTACTGCTACAATACACCTACTACTACAACACAGTGTCACACCAGATACACCTACTACTACAACACAGTGTCACACCAGATACACCTACTACTACAACACAGTGTCAAACGCGATACACCTACTACTACAACACAGTGTCACACCAGATACACCTACTGCTACAATACACCTACTACTACAACACAGTGTCACAACAGATACACCTACTACTACAACAGAGTGTCACACCAGATACACCTACTACTACAACACAGTATCACACCAGATACACCTACTACTACAACACAGTGTCAAACCAGATGCACCTACTGCTACAACACAGTGTCACACCAGATACACCTACTGCTACAATACACCTACTACTACAACACAGTGTTACACCAGATACACCTACTGCTACAACACAGTGTCACACCAGATACACCTACTGCTACAATACACCTACTACTACAACACAGTGTCACACCAGATTCACCTACTACTACAACACAGTATCAAACATATACACCTACTGCTACAACACAGTGTCACACCAGATACACCAATTGCTACAATACACCTACTACTACAACACAGTGTCACACCAGATATACCTACTACTAAAACACAGTGTCAAACATATACACCTACAACACAGTGTCACACGCGATACACCTATTACTACAACACAGTGTCACACCAGATACACCTACTACTACAACAGTGTCACACACGATACACCTACTACTACAACACAGTGTCACACCAGATACACCTACTACTACAACACAGTGTCACACCAGATACACCTACTACTACATCACAGTGGCACACCAGATACACCTACTACTACAATACACCTACTACTACAACACATTATCACACCAGATACACCTACTACTACAACACAGTGTCAAACCAGATGCACCTACTGCTACAACACAGTGTCAAACCAGATACACCTACTGCTACAATACACCTACTACTACAACACAGTGTCACACCAGATACACCTACTACTACAACACAGTGTCAAACCATATACACCTACAACACAGTGTCACACCAGATACACCAACTACTACGACACAGTGTCACACCAGATACAACTACTACTACTACACAGTGTCACACCAGATACATCTACTACTACAACACATTATCACACCAGATACACCTACTACTACAACACAGTGTCACACCAGATACACCTACTACTACAACACAGTGTCACACCAGATACACCTACTGCTACAATACACCTACTACTACAACACAGTGTCACACCAGATACACCTACTACTACAACAGAGTGTAACACCAGATACACCTACTACTACAACACAGTGTCACACGCGATACACCAACTACTACAACACAGTGTCACACCAGATGCACCTACTACTACAACAGTGTCACACCAGATACACCTACTACTACAATACACCTACTACTACAACAAAGTATCACACCAGATACACCTACTACTACAACAGTGTCACACGCGATACACCTACTACTACAACACAGTGTCACACCAGATACACCTACTACTACAACACAGTGTCACACGCGATACACCTACTACTACAACACAGTGTCACACCAGATACACCTACAACTACAACACAGTGTCACACCAGATACACCTACTACTACAACACAGTGTCACAACAGATGCACCTACTACTACAACACAGTGTCACACCAGATGCACCTACTACTACAACACAGTGTCACACCAGATACACCTACTACTACAACACAGTGTCACACCAGATACACCTACTGCTACAACACATTATCACACCAGATACACCTTCTACTACAACACAGTGTCACACCAGATACACCTACAGCACAGTGTCACACCAGATACACCAACTACTACAACACAGTGTCACACCAGATACACCTACTACTACAACACAGTGTCACACCAGATACACCTACTACTACAACACAGTGTCACACCAGATACACCTACTACTACAACACTGTTACGTTCGTTGAAGGACGGGACGGACCAAGGCGCAGCGTGATATGCATACATGTTTATTATAACGAATAAACACAACGACAAAACAACAAACTAAACGAAACGTGAAGTCAAAGTAGACAAACAACATACCTCACACGGAACCATATCCCACAACTAGACTGTGCCAATAGGCTGTTAAGTAGGGCCCCAATCAGAGACAACGAGCGACAGCTGCCTCTGATTGGGACCACAACAGCCAACATAGATCACACATACTAGAATATACAACATATAAAACGCACAACAAAGAATATACACACCCTGACTCAACATTTAAGCGTCCCCTGATTCAGGGCGTGACAAACACAGTGTCACACCAGATACACCTACTACTACAACACAGTGTCACACCAGATACTCCTACTACTACAACACAGTGTCACACCAGATACACCTGCTGCTACAACACAGTGTCACACCAGATACACCTGCTGCTACAACACAGTGTCACACCAGATACACCTACTACTACAACACAGTGTCACACCAGATACACCTGCTGCTACAACACAGTGTCACACCAGATACACCTGCAACTACAACACAGTGTCACACCAGATACACCTACTACTATAACACAGTGTCACACCAGATACACCTACAACTACAACACAGTGTCACACCAGATACACCTACTACTACAACAGTGTAACACCAGATACACCTACTACTACAACACAGTGTCACACCAGATACACCTACTGCTACAATACAGTGTCACACCAGATACACATACTACTACAACACAGTGTCACACCGGATACACCTACTCCTACAATACAGTGTCACACCAGATACACCTACTACTACAACACAGTGTCAAACCAGATACACCTACTGCTACAATACAGTGTCACACCAGATACACCTACTGCTACAACACAGTGTCACACCAGATACACCTACTACTACAACAGAGTGTCACACCAGATACACCTACTACTACAACACAGTGTCACACCAGATACACCTACTACTACAATACACCTACTACTACAACAAAGTATCACACCAGATACACCTACTACTACAACAGTGTCACACGCGATACACCTACTACTACAACACAGTGTCACACCAGATACACCTACTACTACAACACAGTGTCACACGCGATACACCTACTACTACAACACAGTGTCACACCAGATACACCTACTACTACAACACAGTGTCACACCAGATACACCTACTACTACAACACAGTGTCACAACAGATGCACCTACTACTACAACACAGTGTCACACCAGATGCACCTACTACTACAACACAGTGTCACACCAGATACACCTACTACTACAACACAGTGTCACACCAGATACACCTACTGCTACAACACATTATCACACCAGATACACCTTCTACTACAACACAGTGTCACACCAGATACACCTACAGCACAGTGTCACACCAGATACACCAACTACTACAACACAGTGTCACACCAGATACACCTACTACTACAACACAGTGTCACACCAGATACACCTACAGCACAGTGTCACACCAGATACACCTACTACTACAACACAGTGTCACACCAGATACACATACTACTACAACACAGTGTCACACCAGATACACCTACTACTACAACACAGTGTCACACCAGATGCACCTACTACTACAACACCGTGTCACACCAGATACACCTTACTGCTACAACACAGTGTCAAACATATACACCTACAACACAGTGTCACACCAGATACACCTACTACTACAACACAGTGTAACACCAGATACACCTACTACTACAACACAGTGCCACACCAGATACACCTACTACTACAACACAGTGTCACACCAGATACACCTACTACTACAACACAGTGACACACCAGATACACCTACTACTACAACAGAGTGTCACACCAGATACACCTACTACAACAACACATTGTCAAACATATACACCTACAACTACAACACAGTGTCACACGCGATACACCTACTACTACAACACAGTGTCACACCAGATACACCTACTACTACAACACAGTGTCACACCAGATACACCTACTGCTACAACACATTATCACACCAGATACACCTTCTACTACAACACAGTGTCACACCAGATACACCTACTACTACAACACATTGTCACACCATATACACCTACTACTACAACACAGTGTCACACCAGATACACCTACTGCTACAATACACCTACTACTACAACACAGTGTCACACCAGATACACCTACTACTACAACACAGTGTCACACGCGATACACCTACTACTACAACACAGTGTCACACCAGATACACCTACTACTACAACACAGTGTCACACCAGATACACCTACTACTACAACACAGTGTCACACCAGATACACCTACTACTACAACACAGTGTCACACCAGATGCACCTACTACTACAACACAGTGTCACACCAGATACACCTACTACTACAACACAGTGTCAAACATATACACCTACAACACAGTGTCACACGCGATACACCTACTACTACAACACTGTGTCACACCAGATACACCTACTGCTACAACACATTATCACACCAGATACACCTTCTACTACAACACAGTGTCACACCAGATACACCTACAGCACAGTGTCACACCAGATACACCTACTACTACATCACTGTCACGTTCGTTGAAGGACGGACCAAGGCGCAGCGTGATATGCATACATGTTTATTATAACGAATAAACACAACGACAAAACAACAAACTAAACGAAACGTGAAGTCCAAGGTAGACAAACAACATACCTCACACGGAACAAGATCCCACAACTAGACTGTGCCAATAGGCTGCTTAAGTATGGGCCCCAATCAGAGACAACGAGCGACAGCTGCCTCTGATTGGGAACCACAACAGCCAACATAGATCCACACATACTAGAATATACAACATATAAAACGCACAACAAAGAATATACACACCCTGACTCAACATTTATGCGTCCCCTGATTCAGGGCGTGACAAACACAGTGTCACACCAGATACACCTACTACTACAACACAGTGTCACACCAGATACACCTACTACTACAACACAGTGTCACACCAGATACACCTACTACTACAACACAGTGTCACACGCGAAATTACCTACTACTACAACACAGTGTCACACCAGATACACCTACTACTACAACACAGTGTCACACCAGATACACCTACTGCTACAATACACCTACTACCACAACACAGTGTCACACCAGATATACCTACTACTAAAACACAGTGTCAAACATATACACCTACAACTACAACACAGTGTCACACGCAATACACCTATTACTACAACACAGTGTCACACCAGATACACCTACTACTACAACACAGTGTAACACACGATACACCTACTACTACAACACAGTGTCACACCAGATACACCTACTACTACAACACAGTGTCACACCAGATACACCTACTACTACAACGCAGTGTCACACCAGATACACCTACTGCTACAATACACCTATTACTACAACACAGTGTCACACCAGATTCACCTACTACTACAACACAGTGTCACACCAGATACACCTACTACTACAACACAGTGTCACACCAGATACACCTACTACTACAACAGTGTCACACCAGATACACCTACTACTACAACACAGTGTCACACCAGATACACCTACTACTACAACGCAGTGTCACACCAGATACACCTACTGCTACAATACACCTATTACTACAACACAGTGTCACACCAGATTCACCTACTACTACAACACAGTGTCACACCAGATACACCTACTACTACAACACAGTGTCACACCAGATACACCTACTACTACAACAGTGTCACACCAGATACACCTACTACTACAACAGTGTCACACCAGATACACCTACTACTACAATACAGTATCACACCAGATACACCTACTGCTACAATACAGTGTCACACCAGATACACATACTACTACAACAGTGTCACACCAGATACACCTACTGCTACAATACAGTGTCACACCAGATACACCTACTGCTACAACACAGTGTAACACACGATACACCTACTACTACAACACAGTGTCACACCAGATACACCTACTACTACAACACAGTGTCACACCAGATACACCTACTACTACAATGCAGTGTCACACCAGATACACCTACTGCTACAATACACCTACTACTACAACACAGTGTAACACCAGATACACCTACTACTACAACACAGTGTCACACCAGATACACCTACTGCTACAACACAGTGTCACACCAGATACACCTACTACTACAACAGAGTGTCACACCAGATACACCTACTGCTACAATACACCTACTACTAAAACACAGTGTCACACCAGATACACCTACTACTGCAACACAGTGTCACACCAGATACACCTACTACTACAACAGTGTCACACCAGATACACCTACTGCTACAATACACCTACTACTACAACACAGTGTCACACCAGATACACCTACTACTGCAACACAGTGTCACACCAGATACACCTACTACTACAACACAGTGTCACACCAGATACACCTACTACTACAACACAGTGTCACACCAGATACACCTACTACTACAACACAGTGTCACACCAGATACACCTACTGCTACAATACACCTACTACTACAACACATTGTCAAACCAGATACACTTAGTACTACAACACAGTGTCACACCAGATACACCTACTGCTACAATACACCTACTACTACAACACAGTGTAACACCAGATACACCTACTACTACAACACAGTGTCACACCAGATGCACCTACTACTACAACACAGTGTCACACCAGATACACCTACTACTACAACACAGTGTCACACCAGATACACCTACTACTACAACACAGTGTCACACCAGATACACCTACTACTACAACACAGTGTCACACCAGATACACCTACTGCTACAATACACCTATTACTACGACACAGTGTAACACCAGATACACCTACTACTACAACACAGTGTCACACCAGATACACCTACTACTACAACACAGTGTCACAACAGATACACCTACTGCTACAATACACCTACTACTACAACACAGTGTCACCTCAGATACACCTACTACTACAACACAGTGTCACACCAGATACACCTACTACTACAACACAGGGTCACACCAGATACACCTACTACTACAACACAGTGTCACACCAGATACACCTACTACTACAACACAGTGTCACACCAGATACACCTACTACCACAACACAGTGTCACACCAGATACACCTACTGCTACAACACTGTGTCACACCAGATACACCTACTGCTACAATACATCTACTACTACAACACAGTGTCACACCAGATACACCTACAACTACAACACAGTGTCACACCAGATACACCTACTGCTACAATACACCTACTACTACAACACAGTGTCACACCAGATACACCTACTACTACAACACAGTGTCACACCAGATACACCTACTGCTACAATACACCTACTACTACAACACAGTGTCACACCAGATACACCTACTACTACAACACAGTGTCACACCAGATACACCTACTACTACAACACAGTGTCAAACCAGATACACCTACTACTACAACACAGTGTCACACCAGATACACCTACTACTACAACACAGTGTCAAACCAGATACACCTACTACTACAACACAGTGTCACACCAGATACACCTACTGCTACAATACACCTACTACTACAACACATTGTCAAACCAGATACACTTAGTACTACAACACAGTGTCACACCAGATACACCTACTGCTACAATACACCTACTACTACAACACAGTGTAACACCAGATACACCTACTACTACAACACAGTGTCACACCAGATGCACCTACTACTACAACACAGTGTCACACCAGATACACCTACTACTACAACACAGTGTCACACCAGATACACCTACCACTACAACACAGTGTCACACCAGATACACCTACTACTACAACACAGTGTCACACCAGATACACCTACTGCTACAATACACCTATTACTACGACACAGTGTAACACCAGATACACCTACTACTACAACACAGTGTCACACCAGATACACCTACTACTACAACACAGTGTCACAACAGATACACCTACTGCTACAATACACCTACTACTACAACACAGTGTCACCCAGATACACCTACTACTACAACACAGTGTCACACCAGATACACCTACTACTACAACACAGGGTCACACCAGATACACCTACTACTACAACACAGTGTCACACCAGATACACCTACTACTACAACACAGTGTCACACCAGATACACCTACTACCACAACACAGTGTCACACCAGATACACCTACTGCTACAACACTGTGTCACACCAGATACACCTACTGCTACAATACATCTACTACTACAACACAGTGTCACACCAGATACACCTACTACTACAACACAGTGTCACACCAGATGCACCTACTACTACAACACAGTGTCACACAAGATACACCTACTACTACAACACAGTGTAACACCAGATACACCTACTACTACAACACAGTGCCACACCAGATACACCTACTACTACAACAGAGTGTCACACCAGATACACCTACTACAACAACACATTGTCAAACATATACACCTACAAATACAACACAGTGTCACACGCGATACACCTACTACTACAACACAGTGTCACACCAGATACACCTACTGCTACAACACATTATCACACCAGATACACCTTCTACTACAACACAGTGTCACACCAGATACACCTACTACTACAACACAGTGTCACACCAGATACACATACTACTACAACACAGTGTCACACCAGATACACCTACTACTACAACACAGTGTCACACCAGATGCACCTACTACTACAACACCGTGTCACACAAGATACACCTACTACTACAACACAGTGTCAAACATATACACCTACAACACAGTGTCACACCAGATACACCTACTACTACAACACAGTGTAACACCAGATACACCTACTACTACAACACAGTGCCACACCAGATACACCTACTACTACAACACAGTGTCACACCAGATACACCTACTACTACAACACAGTGACACACCAGATACACCTACTACTACAACAGAGTCACACCAGATACACCTACTACAACAACACATTGTCAAACATATACACCTACAACTACAACACAGTGTCACACGCGATACACCTACTACTACAACACAGTGTCACACCAGATACACCTACTACTACAACACAGTGTCACACCAGATACACCTACTGCTACAACACATTATCACACCAGATACACCTTTTACTACAACACAGTGTCACACCAGATACACCTACTACTACAACACATTGTCACACCATATACACCTACTACTACAACACAGTGTCACACCAAATACACCTACTGCTACAATACACCTACTACTACAACACAGTGTCACACCAGATACACCTACTACTACAACACAGTGTCACACGCGATACACCTACTACTACAACACAGTGTCACACCAGATACACCTACTACTATAACACAGTGTCACACCAGATACACCTACTACTACAACACAGTGTCACACCAGATACACCTACTACTACAACACAGTGTCACACCAGATGCACCTACTACTACAACACAGTGTCACACCAGATACACCTACTACTACAACACAGTGTCAAACATATACACCTACAACACAGTGTCACACGCGATACACCTACTACTACAACACTGTGTCACACCAGATACACCTACTGCTACAACACATTATCACACCAGATACACCTTCTACTACAACACAGTGTCACACCAGATACACCTACTACTACATCACTGTCACGTTCGTTGAAGGACGGACCAAGGCGCAGCGTGATATGCATACATGTTTATTATAACGAATAAACACAACGACAAAACAACAAACTAAACGAAACGTGAAGTCCAAGGTAGACAAACAACATACCTCACACGGAACAAGATCCCACAACTAGACTGTGCCAATAGGCTGCTTAAGTATGGGCCCCAATCAGAGACAACGAGCGACAGCTGCCTCTGATTGGGAACCACAACAGCCAACATAGATCCACACATACTAGAATATACAACATATAAAACGCACAACAAAGAATATACACAACCTGACTCAACATTTATGCGTCCCCTGATTCAGGGCGTGACAAACACAGTGTCACACCAGATACACCTACTACCACAACACAGTGTCACACCAGATACACCTACTGCTACAACACTGTGTCACACCAGATACACCTACTGCTACAATAGATCTACTACTACAACACAGTGTCACACCAGATACACCTACTACTACAACACAGTGTCACACCAGATGCACCTACTACTACAACACAGTGTCACACAAGATACACCTACTACTACAACACAGTGTAACACCAGATACACCTACTACTACAACACAGTGCCACACCAGATACACCTACTACTACAACAGAGTGTCACACCAGATACACCTACTACAACAACACATTGTCAAACATATACACCTACAAATACAACACAGTGTCACACGCGATACACCTACTACTACAACACAGTGTCACACCAGATACACCTACTGCTACAACACATTATCACACCAGATACACCTTCTACTACAACACAGTGTCACACCAGATACACCTACTACTACAACACAGTGTCACACCAGATACACATACTACTACAACACAGTGTCACACCAGATACACCTACTACTACAACACAGTGTCACACCAGATGCACCTACTACTACAACACCGTGTCACACAAGATACACCTACTACTACAACACAGTGTCAAACATATACACCTACAACACAGTGTCACACCAGATACACCTACTACTACAACACAGTGTAACACCAGATACACCTACTACTACAACACAGTGTCACACCAGATACACCTACTACTACAACACAGTGTCACACCAGATACACCTACTACTACAACACAGTGACACACCAGATACACCCACTACTACAACAGAGTGTCACACCAGATACAC